>NC_133197.1:785000-905000 GCF_049306965.1 Danio rerio
TGATTTATAAAAATGATTATAATCAAGATCTGGGATGTAAAAACAATTGTTTTCATAAATAATCCAAAATTAATCGAGTTATTCCTTAAAACAGGCTAATAAACTTATTCCTAAAGGCTTTGCTTCATCTATTGGCAAATTATTTTGCTTGTTTCACTTGCTTAAATTATTATTTTTTTTAAAACAGTGTTATTTTTTTGGCTCGTCTAGAAAATGCTTTAGTTTTTCAGATATTTGGACTAGAAACAAGACAGAAATATTGAAGAGAGAAAGCCTTTTGCGCAGTGTCGGCCTGAAACTGTTCTGTAGGCAAGCACACAAATGCTCATTCTCTGAGTGACCACAGGTGGCGCTGTAACCACCTACAGGTTTTTTTTCGCAAGTAAACAACAAACTTGTAACAAATCTGCTAAAAGGTAAACCTTGTATGCTTGCGTCAAGAACAGCTCAAGGGTAAATGCTTTACATTCTTAAGAGGGGGTCGTGAGGTATCGTAGTTGCACTGAAACAGTGCAAGCACCAGTGGAAAAACACCCCAAAACCGGTTTCGGGATGCGCAAAATAAACGAGAGTCACACAGAACAGCGCTGAAAGACAGCGAGTGGTCCAGCAGACGATAAACCAGTGCTTTAACATTCTTCTTAAATTAAGGTTTCGGATCAGGCCTGAATTGTGGAGTCACAGGAGCGACGGCGATTTATCGGTCGGACGCGAGCACCGGCAGATACCCAGAATGCTCAGCTGGACACCATCATCAGGAGGTTTTTGGGTGGACTCCTGCGGCCGCTCATCATGTAGGTGTTTTTGCAGTTCGCCATTTGGTCGTACGCTGAAGGGGCGGGGCTCGTGGTGGGGGGCTCTGCTTCATAGAGAACACATATTGATCCGTCCTCACCGATGCGGTAGGATACTTCATACGGGTCAACCCACATTGTCAGCTCTCGCGGTAAGAGCGAGAATAGCTGCCCACTGGTCAGTCCAATGCGGCCGGCCGCTCGGCCAATCAGAGGGTCCATTTCATGGTTGATCCGTATGCAGCGGTATCCTGAACCTTTCTGTGGCCTGTCGGGGAACCAATGGTGCTGGTAGTGTTCTGGAAGAAGAGCGAAGGCATTCGTAAAAATCAAGAAATCAAAATATCAATTTTTTTTAAAACTTAAAAGTACTTTATGATCACTAAAACGGAGTTACGTAATGGCAGACTACCACCTTCATTTACACTTTAAATTTAACGTAGGGCTGAACAATGTGTTGAGAATTGATAATGTAGTCACATGACTGGATTAGCCTATTTATTAAAGATATTGAATATTATTTTTAAAATGATCATACAATCACGATCATGTTGTTTATTTCTGCTCTGTATTTATATTGTAATATATTATATTTTATGCAGATTAACACTGCACATACAGGACTTGATCATCCCAATCAATCTAAATGAAGGAAATCTTTTTAAATAGAGCTGTACAATTCATCCGGTTAAACTTTATTCATATCGCAGAAATACAAAATATCTGCTGGCAATATCGTGCAGGCCTGACATGAAGTATAACAGGGGTATTTTACAGTACCTGAGAGCGCCTGCGCGAGTCCGTCTCTGAACACCTGGAGCTGCGCGTCACTGAGGCGGCCGCGGCCGCGCAACAGCCGGCAAACAAAACTGGCGGCGGCCGAAACCTCCGGGGTCATCTCTGCTCCGGTGCCGTGGGTCATTATTATCCGTCCGGCAAAGATCAGAATGAAAACTCAGATGATTCAATGGTAAATTCAAAGATTTTAAAAAAGCCGCCGTCTTCTTTGTCTTGTCTCTGATGAATTAGTTCAACAAGTTTACAGACGATGAATCAATAAACAATCCTCGCGCGGAACCCGCTCCGTGCTCGCTGTGTCTGCTCTGATGTGTTGTGAGAGGAAACCCCACCGATATATACGCGCAGAGCCATCGACGTCATGAGGGCTCATTTGAGTGACGCGCGCGTCGTCCAATGACGCAAGGAGGCGGGTCCCAAGCGCTGCACTGATTGGTCGTCAGGGTGGAAAACACTGCATGTTGTGGTGACGCTCGCTTTCCGTCCGCATCCATATATGGAGATTGACGTAAAACGCCGCTCTGGTATGCGTGACGACATTCGGGGGAAAAACAAAGACGGCGTGTACCCGCGCGCGCGCTTACCGTAAAGTTTCGGCGTTTAATTTTAGAAGCGAGGAGCTGGGTTTCCTCTCTGATCGACGCTCAGGCGTGGGTGATAGCAGGAACATTCTCAACAATCAATCTAAATATTACTACAAAACACAACCAACACCGCGTCCCGTGAAGCTCTTCATCTTAAAATAAACATAAATGTGTTCAATTATAAATGATTTAACAGTATAAACATGATTAAACTATGTGTCTATGCACTGGGATATAAATCTTTTTAAGATCTACACAAACAATATATTCAGTTGTTTAGCTGTTATTATGAACAGTGTTGCGGCGACCCCTGGCGGCCGAGCGCACTGCGACAAACGGAAGCATATATCAAATATAAGTCAGATCTTTTTTCCCCATTTTGGTTCAGATTTGCCACATACATGGCGAGAGTCTTCAGCCCAGCCTCAGTCTGACTCGCAGGAACATCTCTGTCACCCTGCCATCCCTGCATCTGTTGCCATGGAAACCGCTCACATCGCTCGCCTCTCTTCCAGCAGCTTTTATTTCTGTGCTATAACACAAATCAGTCAATAATCCCCTGCTGCACATGCAGAGTCCTGCATCGTATGAGTGCTGTTACATGCTATTCTGTCTATCTATCTATCTGTCTATCTATCTATCTATCTATCTATCTATCTATCTATCTATCTATCTATCTATCTATCTATCTATCTATCTATCTATCTATCTATCTATCTATCTATCTGTCTGTCTGTCTGCACACGCACCAAACTCATTTAGATGATTTTAATTAGCATATATATATACATACATACACAAAGAGAGAGAGATACACACACACACACACACACACACTCACACACACTAATTAAAACAATCTAAGTGAGCTTGGTTAGGGTGAACACAGATGGCAGGTTCTGCTGTTGTGTGTGTGTGTGTTTGTCATGAAGACTGACAGCAGGTTGTCTATATTTGGCTGTGGTGTGTGTGTGTGTGTGTGTGCTGCAGAAGTTGATGCGGTTCATGTGAAGGACTCTCACCATGGCAACACATGTGTCTTCCTGAGCGCCGGCTGAGACACGATTCATTGTTTCTATAAATATGTCATATTGCATGTGTGTGTGTGTGTGTGTGTGTGTGTGTGTGTGTGTGCACTTGTGTGTGTGTTTTCAGGGTCCAGTGACCCGTCAGACCAGTGGTGCTCCTGTGTCCTGTGAGACTGGAGTAGGAAGTCGCCATCTGGAGGTGAGATGGGGCATTATGGGTAATCCCACAGGAGGTGTGTGTCCTCCTGCAAACACACACACACATGCACACTCATACACTCATACACACACAGCGCCTGCAGTGCAACTGCTGTCTCCTCTGATCTGAGCTGACATGTCCCTCCAGCAGTGTGTGTGTGTGTGTGTGTGTGTAAATACTGCGTCTTGCTCCACCTTCCTCTATCAGCACAGGAGAATGATGGGATCTTTAATGGTTCTCTTGAGATAAAGTCATTAATAGACTGATGATTCTGACTCCAGCAGTCAACATGTGAAGTTGGAGTTATTCAGATTCACCCTGAGACAGTAGCGGGTGCTGCTATCAGGGAATCTCTGTTTCAATGTTCACTTTATTTTCAGCAACAGCCGTTTCTGTCCATCGATTTTATGCACATATTGGAAAAGCCCATAAAAAAGCTTAATGCATATTTTACAATCAAAATCAAAGCCCCACCCCCCTACTCAATATTCAGTTTCAGTTGGGAGTACATCAACATACTAAAATAAAAATCAGTCAAATTCTGAGCTTCTGGTTCTGCGTTTTGATTGGCTTATTTTAATTATGTCAGTTTGATGCTTCAGCTGCAATATTCTTAGCCACGCCCCTCTTACCGTTAGTTTGCAATGAGGGAATAATGCAAAAAAGAAAGCCACGCCCACTACTCAATATTCAGTTTTAACAAACCGTTTCACGCGAACTTTAAGCTTATCCAGGTATGTCACATGACCTGCATTCTGCTTTTCGTTTGCTAGCGCACAGTTATTCTTTATTCTTACCGTTGGTTTAATAAAGGAATGATCTGCAAAAAAGAAGCCCCGCCCCCTACTCAATATTCAGTTTCTGTTGGAAATACATCAACATACCGCTTCACATGAACTTTAAAATACATCTAGGTTAGTCACATGACCTGCATTCTGCTTTGTTTAGCTAACGCACATTGCTATTCTTTATTCGTACCGTTAGTTAGCTAAAGGAAGGATCTGCAAAAAGGAAGCCCCGCCCCCTACTCAATATTCAGTTTCTGTTGGAAGCACATCAACATACCGTTTCACGCGAACTTTCAATTTATCTAGGTTAGTCACATGACCTGCATTCTGCTTTCCTCTAGCTAGCGCACACTGTTATTCTTTATTCTTATTGTTAGTTAATAATGCGTAAAAAGAAAGCCCCGCCCCTACTCAATATTCAGTTTCAGTTGGGAGTACATCAGCATACTAAAATAAAAATCAGTCAAATTCTGAGCTTCTGGTTCTGCGTTTTGATTGGCTTATTTCAATGATGTCAGTTTGATGCTTCAGCTGCAATATTCTTAGCAACGCCCCTCTTACCGTTAGTTTGCAATTAGGGAATGATGCAAAAAAGAAAGCCACGCCCACTACTCAATATTCAGATTTGGTTTGAAATACATCAACATACCGCTTCACATGAACTTTAAAATATATCTAGGTTAGTCACATGACCTGCATTCTGCTTTGTTTAGCTAACGCACATTGCTAGTCTTTATTCGTACCATTAGTTAGCTAAAGGAATGATCTGCAAAAAGGAAGCCACGCCCCCTACTCAATATTCAGTTTCTGTTGGAAATACATCAACATACCGTTTCACGCGAACTTTCAATTTATCTAGGTTAGTCACATGACCTGCATTCTGCTTTCCTCTAGCTAGCGCACACTGTTATTCTTTATTCTTACTGTTAGTTAATAATGCGTAAAAAGAAAGCCCCGCCCCTACTCAATATTCAGTTTCTGTTGGAAGCACAAAAGCATACCGTTTCACGCGAACTTTAAGCTTATCCAGGTAAGTCACATGACCTGCATTCTGCTTTTCTTCAGCTAGCGCACACTGTTATTCTTTATTCTTATCGTTAGTTAATAATGCGTAAAAAGAAAGCCCCGCCCCCTACTCAATATTCAGTTTCAATTAGAAGCACATCAACACACTGAAATAAAAAGCAGCTTTGGTTTCATGCGGACTTTAAATGTGATGTAAAAAAGGGGGCGTGGCCTTGCTGTGTTGTGGGCGTGACTAAAAATTATCAACATCAATTTGGCAAGTGCAATAATTAGCTTTTTCCTGCGTTTCAAACGATTAACTAAACCCTGGAATGCTATAGCGTGTTTCTGCGCGCGGTTGCTTGTGCTCTGACACGATTCTGTCACGTCCTTTAGTCTCCATCTCTCCCACAGTTCTCCTGCGCGGACCCCTGGCTTTAAGGACAGCGAGTTTATTTATTCATGCCTCTCTTTCTGGTTTACTGGAAGTTGTGATGGCTTGACACAGATTTGCACTTTCCTGTGGCGTGCGTTCTCCTCGCTGCATGCGCTGCCCGCGGGAGAGACTCGCGCATGTTTCCCGGACGGCTGTCAGATCCGCTCACATCCACAATCTCCCACCATCCCACAGTCCTTTTAACCCCACCAAAAAAACAAGATTCAGTATCTCCTCACAAAAAGAGCCCTGGATTCTGTGCGGTTTTTACAGCTAGGATAATACAGCCCTTGTTGACAACAGTTCAAATAAAGTCAAATCTGAATATTTTTGTGTCTCATTTGGGTTTCTCACATGAATGAATCTGGTTCTGAATGAATTATTCAAGTCATTGATTCAGTAAGCTGTTTAAAAAACAGCCACTTGCCTAATTTCTAAATGAATCAACTGTTTTCAATGAATCATTTGACTTATTCATTCAATAAGCTGTTTATAAGACCATTTTTTAATGAATCAACTGTTTTGAACAGATCATGAGTCATTAATATAATCAGCCATTTAGAAGACAGCCACAACTTAATTTCTAAACGAATCAACTGTTTTTAACGAATCATTTGAGTCATTGATTTAATAAGCTGTTTATTAGACACCCACTTGTTTTATTTTTAAATTAATCAACTGTTTTGAATGATTCAATGAGCCATTTAAAAGACAGATACAGCTTAATTTCTAAACAAATAAACTGTTTTGTATGAACCATGAGTCATTGATTCAATGAGCTGTTTATAAAACAGCCACTTGCTTTATTTCTAAACGAATCAACTATTTTAAATGAATCATTTTAGTCAGTGATTCAATCAGCTGTTTATAAAACAGCCACTTGCTTTATTTCTAAATGAATCAACTATTTTGAATGAATCATTTGAGTCAGTGATTCAATCAGCTGTTTATAAGACTCCTACTTGCTTTATTTTTAAATGAATCAACTGTTTTGAATGAATCATTTGAGTCAGTGATTCAATGAGCTGTTTATAAGACTCCCACTTGCTTTATTTCTAAATGAATCAACTATTTAAATCAATCATTTGAGTCAGTGATTCAATCAGCTGTTTATAAAACAGCCACTTGCTTTATTTGTAAATGAATCAACTATTTTGAATGAATCATTTGAGTCAGTGATTCAATCAGCTGTTTATAAGACTCCCACTTGCTTTATTTGTAAATGAATCAACTGTTTTGAATGAATCATTTGAGTCAGTGATTCAATCAGCTGTTTATAAGACTCCCACTTGCTTTATTTGTAAATGAATCAACTGTTTTGAATGAATCATTTGAGTCAGTGATTCAATCAGCTGTCTATAAGACTCCCACTTGCTTTATTTCTAAATGAATCAACTATTTAAATCAATAATTTGAGTCAGTGATTCAAACAGCTGTTTATAAGACTCCCACTTGGTTTATTTGTAAATGAATCAACTGTTTTGAATGAATCATTTGAGTCAGTGATTCAATCAGCTGTTTATAAGACAATTTCTAAATGAATCAGTTGTTTTGAACAAATTATTTGAGTCATTAATTTAATTTGTTGCTAAGGTGTTTTAGGTGGTATTTAAAATGTTGCAGTTGGTATTTGTTTCAAAAGTTTGCAAGGAAGTTGCTAAGTGGTTGCTAGAGTGTTGACAAGTTGGTGAATGTGAATTGTTGCTAGGTTGATGTAGCGATTTGCTATAATGTTGTGTAAATCACTCCCAGGGCGTTGCTAGGGTATTTTCGGTGATTGTCATTAGCTATTTGTTTTTTTTTTTTAACAAAGTTTTCTTGTTTTCTTGTTATTTGTTTTCTTTGTTCTTTCTTTTCAGCAATACACATGATGTGAGGATGACGCACATAATACTAGAGCTGGTTAATTAAATCTCCTCATTAATTAGATGCATATTCATGTCTTCACAGCTCTGGAATCTGATTGAATGATGGGGAGCCTTAAAATCCAGCGTTTAACAAGGGGTGAACTGAGCCAGCCAATCAGCTGTGGCTCTTCTCAGACTGACGCAGCCGGCTGACCAATAGCTCAGCGCATGTGTGTAAGGTGGGCGGGGCCTGAGTGCTGGAGCGGCGGCGTTCTGGAGCGAGCGCTCAGAGAGAGAGAGAGAGAGAGAGGAGAGACAGCGCTCCGTCCGTCGCTCTGATCCTGCTGCGCGACTCTCTCACTGCAGCTCTGCATGCCAGTGTGTGTGTGTGAGCGTGTGTGTGTGTGAGCGTGCGCATGTGTGTGTGTGTGTTCATGTATGTCAGCAGCAGCTGCATCGCTCCTTCATCCTCTTCATCTTCATCCTGCGTTAAGAGTGATTTCGCGGCGTCGGCGCACGATCCTGCTCATCTGTTGCCGTGGTGATGGGCTGTCGACTGTCAGGGCCGTGGATGGGCGACGGGATGGGGGTGAGTCCGGTGTGTGTGTGTGTGTGTGTAAATGTGCATGATTGTGTGCTGATGGTGATGAAGAGTGACACTGATGCTGATACACCATGTCCACTTTCAAACACACACACACACACACATGTGCCGTCTCTCTCTCGTGACTCATGCAGTGGTGTGTGTTGGTATGAAGATGCAGCATTATTTTCATCATCAGTGTGTGTGTGTGTGTGTGTGTGTGTGTGTGTGTGTGCGAGCCTGAGGTTGAGTTTGGTGGGCATCTGCGCTGCTGAAGGGGGAATATGTTTACACAGCTGCGCTTTTTTACGCAGTCGACCTATAGGAGTGTGTGTGTGTGTGTGTGTGTGTGTGTGAGATAAACCCTATCAGGTTAAATAGAGCGTGTGTGTGTGTGTGTGTGTGTGTGTGAACGCACGAGATTCAGACTAATATTAATCAGCAAGCCTTCCGGTCACTGCGTTTGTGTGCTGATTGTGTGGTTCAGGTTCACGGTCGGGATTTGACTCACCTGCAGAAACGAGAGGCCTTCCGTATACTGGCCAGCTATGAGCAGCCAATCACGCTTCAGATTGAGGGCCGGGGGCGGAGCCTGCAGTATAACCGGACGACGGATTGCAGCACGCAGACGGAGCGGCCGTGGGACCCTCTGCGCCCGCACTCCTGCACGCTGCCACGCCTGCCGCCCGCAGACAGGTGAGACACACCTGAGACTCACCGCTGCCACCTGCAGGACAAACATGCACACTGAGCGATAGGGCTGTGCAGTATGACAATATATCTGCTTGTTGAGTCTGACGTCAGGCGAAGCAGCTTCTGATAGGGCTGTGCAATTCATCGAAATTCAGTTTTGGCGATTATAAAGAAACATTAATGCAGATAAAAGCATTATTGGGTCATATATCCCGCACGCTTTCCAGCTGTACGCATTCAATCCAGTGCAAAGCACATTGCCACATGAATATCAGTAATAGCCTGTGCTGTAACGGGACTTGAGACAGGCTTTATTTATTGATGTTTGATGTGTATTCGATTAAATTGTATTTTTATAAGCGCAAAAGAGAACGTGTGCTGTTGTGTGTGTGTGTGTGTGACTTGCAGAACACCAAGTAGTCAACATAAGATGAGCTCTTTAATGCTCAAATACATGCAAAAGTGCAGTCATTAGTGATTATTCACATTAACCCTCGTTTGTTATGACGAAATAAGCGAACACAAGGCATCACGGTGGCGCAGTGGGTAGCACTGTGGCCTCACAGCAAAAAGGTCACTGCTTCCAGCCTCGGCTGGGTCAGTTGGCGTTTCTGTGTGGAGTTTGCATGTTCTCCATGTGTTGGCGTGGGTTTCCTCCGGGTGCCCCGGTTTCCCCCACAGTGATGGGTTGCAGCTGGAAGGGCATCAGCCGCGTAAAACAAATGCTGGACAAGTTGCCGGTTCATTCCACTGTGGTGATCCCACATTAATAAAGAGACTTAAAATAAAATGAATGAATAACTGAACATAATGAACGGCATGTGAAAGTGAAACCATAAATTGGAACCGCACGGCTCTTAAAGCGACAGTACACTATATTCCTGCTGCCGACTGTTTTTGTTATTATTAATCAAACAACAAAAGACGAGGAGAAAATCAGTCAGCGCTCCCAACTGAAGGACTGCTGTGGTTATAATAAGAATCAAATCAACAAATCTTCAAAATGTTTTGGACATTTGGCCCACTGATAATCAGTTTAAATAATCGTGATTACAATTAGGCATGGGACGATAAATGATGATTTGCATATGTTTATTAATCCTTCTAAGCTCTGCATTAAAATCCGTGTTTGATCAAGAGATTCAGTTGTTACCCTTGTTCAGTGAGTTACAAACAATTAAAGAACACAGCAGGACTGAGAGCTCAGTTTATAGTTCAGACATAAACGCTGATGTTTATGGTGAAGATTAAAATCACCCTTTAATGGAACTTAATTGTCGCAATTACATTGTGTAACCAATGGGTGGCGACAAAAAACCATCAAAATTATGGCTGCGTCCGAAACCGCCGACTACTCAGTAGGTGCTGCATTTGAATTTAAACGTACTACTCGGCCGTTAGAAGAGTGTGTTCTATACAGTATGAACGTGAAAACTATTAATGGAATTCGGACGTCCTACATCCGCCATTTTGTCATGGTCACGTGACCTACCTGCGTCAGTTGTTGATATTACGCGACAGAATTGTGAATAACAGCATGGTGAGAAATTCGCACACTTGAAAGTACAATGTTTACACTTGGCATTTTAGCTAGCGATAATTCATGTTGGCTTGATGACCTAATGGAGCCACAGGGTAGCTGAGTTTCCGTCCAAAGGCTTACGATGAATCGTTACATCCCTACAGATGTTATATTGGTCTGCATCACCACAGGAAAATCATTAAATTAGCATTACTGATGAAAAATGTATTAAAATAATGTTTAGGGTCAATATCGCACACGGCTAATTTTCTGCTTGATTTTTCAGTAAATATGACGTTTCAAAGCTGGTAAGGCGTTTTCTCATGAAATCTTGCGTGAATCGATTGCTTGCGTACTTATTATGTAAGATTAGACATCTTGTATTTGTCTCCTATTATTTTAGACGCCTGTTTTATTTTGTAATATTGCAAAACACTCTTACATTTAAAGAGGGAAATAAATGCTGGCTAATGGTTTTGAAGTATAGCAAGAAACGTCAAAAAAGTCATGTCTGAGTGATTTAAATGGAGATATTGTGCATGAGGAAGGATAAAACACATGCGTTTTGAATGTCATAGGTGTTGATTTTCCATATATCTAGTGAGATTTGCTTAAACTGGCCTCCCACTAGAATATGAACTGAAGTAAATGAGGTTTCCCCATCCGCTTCTCTTGCGTTTTAAGTGGCCTTGAGGCACAGTCACGCTAGGGTTTGCATTCATGCGCATATGAACGAGTGTGAATGTGCATGCAAGCATATTTGATCTTTTACTGTGTTTCTGAGGTCTCATGTGTGGTGAAAGAGCTCAGCGTTCATATAGCGAAGAGATGCTTGCTCATTTAAGATCCCTTTGAGTCTATAAGGAGAAATGTTGTTGGCTACAGAACTGAAATAAACATTTGTGCAAGTTCACGATTTCTTCTACTGATCCGATCGGGCCAGTGGTTTAGATTTTTACTTCCCCTGTCAAAATTTTAACTGGCCACACCAAAAAAATTATAATAAAAATAAAAAAGTGTAGTTAAAAGCTATTTTTAGCCACATATTTTAAATAATGTGTCAAAAATAATATCTATGAATGTAGAATTTCAATACTTAGTGTTAGTAAATGTATAATGAGCAAAATTCATAGTGTTATGCAAACAAAAAAAGAGCAGTATGGAAAATGTGGAGGTATTTTATTGCGGTTTGAAATTATTTAACAAAAGGTGGCTGACTTGTCAAGCTGACGGCAAACTGTGCAAAACATCACTTCATTTTTTTTTTGTTGTGTCGTTCCCACGTAAATGTCTACTTTCAAGACGTTAGAAACAGACATTTTCTTATAGTCTTATAAGTTGATGTTGCCATGGGAAAAATAGCATGCTCAAAACATCAAGGGCCCTATCATACATCCGGCGCAGTGTGGCGCAAGGCGCGGCACAATACTTGTTTGGTAGTTTCAGTTTGGTGCAAGAGTGGTTTTGAGGTGTTGCGCTACGCTGTTTAAATAGCAAATGCATTAGCGCTCATTTGTGCGCCCATAGGCGTTCTGCTCTAAAAAGGAAGGTGTTCTGAGGTGGACCGCTGGTGTGTTGCTATTTTGAGAAACTATAATAGATTTTTCATTAGACCAAAACAAACCCGGTCTAAACTCCAGCGCAGAGTTGCACCTCGCTTACACACTGCTTAATACACACAAGAGAGCAATAGGCAAATATCTTTACATATGAAAAAATGTAAATATTAAGGATATATATAGGATATAATAAGAATAGATATAGGATATAAATATAAAGGATTAAAATATTACAAAACATTATTTTCTAGCCGACATAAATATGAAAATCACTGCCTTCATGTCTTCTTCATCTCGGGAGGCTTTTTCAGTTCATTCATGACAATTTGCTTTTGTATAATGTTATTATTATTAGCAGTATTATTTATTATATCCATATTTATATTTGTTTTATTAAAAACAAGCTTAGATTTGTCCACCTGTCAGGTTTTAGACCATATGGGGCGCAGCATGTGTTTTAGGATATAACTAGCACACTTCATTTTTATTGTTCATTTATTCGTTTGCTGGAAGTTAGAACTGAGTTTAGAAACGAATAAGTTAGAAACTGGCAAGTTAGAAACGAACGTTTTGAAATGAATATTTGCACTTAACAAACTTAACTTACAATTAATTATTTATAGGCTTATTGATGTCTGTGTGTAAAGGTTTCCCTATCCAAGAGTAAAAGTGAAAGTGATCCATTATCTCATTCTCGCGCAGTAGATGCTCTGTTTAACAGTTTTCTGTTAACTGTCAACTGTTTGCTTGTGAAATGCTCAGTTTTTCCACTTAGACTTACTTTGCGTCCTGTAAATAGCGAATGTGCTCTTGGCGTGACGCAGCTGACTCTTAAAGGGAATGGGAGATGAGACTCTGATTGGTTTATTCTCAAAACACACCTATAACTCATTAAGAAAATAAACTCAACCCTTTTAGACCATGCGCCACGGCGCAAAGCGGATTTTCCCGTCCGTAAATGAGCAGAAATGCGTTCTGACACGACCTGAAAGCGTTTGCGCCCTGCGCTTTGCGCTCTGCGCATGGACCGTCACAATAAAGCCCCAAATCACATAAAAGGAACTAAAAAAAGAGCATTTAAAGACTTAAAAGCACAAACTTGAAATGCGCGCAATTGACAAGCAGTCACAGGCAAATTAAACTTTAGTGACAAGGCAGCACTGTCCCAATCGGGCCAGTAATGATCCTGTCTACTGTCCAGAGCATCTCTCATGCTGGCCCCGGGACACCGGGCAGTCCTTGTTGTTGAGCCCTGGACTGTATGGGCTGCTTTTCGCTGACACAAAACAATATTGAATGTTGCTCTGTGTCCATGATGGGACTTGCAGGCATTTGGTAGACTTGTGTCCCTCACGCCTCATTTCTGTCATCTGTTAAGGTAAGCAGGCTGTGTGCACGCGAGCGATACACTTATTTAAACATGTCTGATGATAATACTGTAGGCAGATTCATACAGTTTTAAAACTTTTACAACAACCATAAAGCAAAGCAAAATGTATTTCCCACAACATATCCAAACGGTACGTAGGTCTATATGGAGTCGTGTTTTTGTGTATTTGTTTATACTATATACAGTGGATTATAATATAATAAACTAAGAGATTAAGGGTGCTTTCACACCTGCCTTATTTAGTTGGGCTGAATCGCACTAGAGTTGGTTTTCCCTCTTGGTGCGGTTGGTTTGGGCAGGTGAGAATGCAGCAATCGTACTCGAGTGCGCACCAAAAGCGGACCAGATAAGCATACCAAGACCTGCCTGAAGAGGTGGTCTCGGTATGTTTTTAAACGAACCCTGGAGCGGTTTGTTTGTGGTGGGAACATGATCCATACTAAAACAGGTCCAACCACAATAAGTACTGCGCCTCTTGGACAAATCCAGCTGCCGTAGGCCGATGCAGTGTTGCCAGATTGGAAATGTCAAAGTATCGTACCAGAACCTCAAAATTGTCGTATTTGGAGGAAAATGATCGTACACAAGTCAAACTGAGAGTATACAGCTATTATCTAAACACATAGCGTTTTGACACAACGTGCAAATTACCACATTACTTAAAAAAAAACTAGGTACCTTAGTGGGAAGGTTCAAACTCCACCTCTGAGTTGCTGTCATTGAATGTTGCATGTTGCCAGATGTTGAGGGATTTATTTTTAACAAAAAACATTAACATATAACATACGCTACAGAGGTAGAAAACTACAAACCCGAACTACAGAACAGTGAGTTCACTGTACTCAAATGGCCACCACAGTCACCAGAGCTCAATCCAATAGAGCAGCTTTGTGAACGTTAGATTAGCATCATGGATGTGCAGCTGACAACTTTGTGATGCTATCATGTCAATATGGAGCAAAATCTCTGAGGAATATTTCCAGTAGCTTTCTGAATGTCTGCCACCAAGGATTAAGGCAGATCTGAAGGCAAAAGAGGGTCCGACCCGGGACTAGTAAGGTGTACCTAATAAAGTGGCCAGTGAGTGTATGTGAGATGTGTGCTATTCATATTTAATACAGTCATTCTCTTCATGCTGCTGCTGGTCTTTACATCAGAATGAGGTCAGCTGCTCACAGAAGCACAATAACAGCATCTTAGATTAAGGGGCGGGGCCAGAGATGCTGGAAGCAGGGGGCGTGGCTTGTGTTACAGCATTCACACACACACATAAGTGATGTGTTCTTCTCTCTCAGGCCGTACTACAACCACATGACCCTTCCTGCACACCGTAGAGAGGGAAGCAGGTACGAATACCTGCCCAACACACCCCGAGACCTGGAGCTCAGAGAACGCCTGGCCTACCACGTGAGTTAATAACACGCTATAACTGTTCATTACTCTGATCATATGTAGCGCAGGTGAAGCGGATGTACTGGCGCAGCATAAGACAGTGCTCACAAATCCTGACTGCTAGACAAAGACAAGCGGGAATATGAGTGTTGTGTTTGGAAATGATGAATTGCATGTGTGTGTGTGTGTGTGTGTGTGTCTCTGTATGTATTTCTGTTTGAACGTGTGTGTTCTGTGTGTGTTTTATGCGTGCACTTTATTTGTTTGTGTTTTCCTTATGTGTGTGCATTCTGAGTGTTTGTGTGTGTGTTATGTACGTGTATGTGTGCATTCTGTATGTTTGTGTTATGGATGTGTGTTTGTCTGTGTGTGTGTGTGTGTGTGTGTGTGTGTGTGTGTGTGTTCTATATGAGCTAGTGTGTTTTCTGTGTTCTGCATGTGTGTGCATGCACTCTGTGTGTGCGTGTATGTGTGTGTGTGTTCTGTATATGCATGCCTTTTGTATGTGTGTGCGTGTGTGTGTTCTGTATTTGTGTGTGTGCGTTTTGTATGTGTGTGCGTTCTGTATGTGTGTGTGTTCTGTATGTGTGTGTGCATTCTGTATGTGTGTGTGTGTTCCTTATGTGTGTGTGTGTGTTCTGTATGTGTGTGTGCATTATTTATGTGTTTGTGTGCGTTCTGTATGTGTGTGTGCATTCTGTATGTGTGTGTGTTCCTTATGTGTGTGTGTGTGTTCTGTATGTGTGTTTTTGTTCTGTATGTGTGTGCGCTCTGTATGTGTGTCTGTTCTGTATGTGTGTGTTCTGTATGTGTGTGCGCTCTGTATGTGTATGTGCATTCTTTATGTGTTTGTGTGTGTGCATTCTGTATGTGTGTGCGTTCTGTATGTGTGTGTGTTCTGTATGTGTGTGTGCATTCTGTATGTGTGTGTGCATTCTGTATGTGTGTGTTTGTGTTCTGTATGTGTGTGCGCTCTGTATGTGTGTGTGTTCTGTATGTGTGTGCGCTCTGTATGTGTTCTGTATGTGTGTGCTCTCTGTATGTGTGTGTGTTCTGTATGTGTGTGCTCTCTGTATGTGTGTGTGTTCTGTATGTGTGTGCGCTCTGTATGTGTGTGTGTTCTGTATGTGTGTGCGCTCTGTATGTGTGTGTGTTCTGTATGTGTATGTGCATTCTTTATGTGTTTGTGTGTGTGCATTCTGTATGTGTGTGTGTGTTCCTTATGTGTGTGTGTGTGTGTTTTGTATGTGTGTGCGTTCTGTATGTGTGTGTGTTCTGTATGTGTGTGTGCATTCTGTATGTGTGTGTGCATTCTGTATGTGTGTGTGTGTTCTGTATGTGTGTGCGCTCTGTATGTGTGTGTGTTCTGTATGTGTGTGCGCTCTGTATGTGTGTGTGTTCTGTATGTGTGTGCGCTCTGTATGTGTGTGTGTTCTGTATATGTGTGTGTGTGTGTGTTCTGTATGTGTGTGCGCTCTGTATGTGTGTGTGTTCTGTATGTGTGTGTGTGTTCTGTATGTGTGTGTGTTTTGTATGTGTGTGTGCGTTCTGTATGTGTGTGGTCCTTATGTGTGTGTGTTCTGTATGTGTGTGTGTGTTCTGTACATGTGTGTATGTATGTTCTGTATGTGTGTGTATTCTGTATGTGTGCGTTCTGTATGTGTGTGTTTTTTCTGTATGTGTGTGTGTGTGTGTAGGTTCTTTATGTGTGTGTGCTGTTCTCCAAACAAACGCGTTTTTCAAAATGGAGCTGCTCTCTTATGCTCTGGAATTATTCATGCATTTAGCTACGCTTGGGAATATACACACACACACACACACACACACACACACACAGTAGGAAACAGCCTTTAATAGAGCGACTGAAGGAGAGACAGTCAGACATTTACTGTTCATTGACAATAATCATCTTCCCCATCATCGCAGCCTCGTTATGCTAATCATGAACCGTGATCGTTTTTCTCTGTATTAATCTCGATGTTTGCTTGTCAGGATCCGGAGTTTTCCAGTGGCGTTTCTCAGGGCCAGAACTGTCTGATCGGCTGCTGTAACTCCAGCCTGGAGGAGCCCAGGAGTTTCCAGAGTCAGGTGAGCGCTAACGGCTAACAGCGTTAAGTGCGACTGAGCGAATAACTGCTAAATAATAAAATATATAATAAAAACGACCAACAACTGCTGAATTATTGAATATTGGATGTGCAGAGTGCAGAGAGCAGTGCGGCGTTTACGTTTTGGGGCAAGAAATAATGTGCAAAGAGTAAAAAAAAAAAGGGGGCGTATAAAAATAAAATCCGTAAATCACTGCGCATTTAAAGATATAACGTAAGCACATTATTAATATTTAAAGTCTGCGTAAAACGAGACTAATTTTAGTATGTTGACTTATGTGCTTCTAACTAAAACAGAATATCAAGTAGGGGGCGGGGCTTTCTTTTTGCGCATCATTCACTTATAGCAAACTAACGGTAAGAGGAGCGTGGTTAAGGATATTTAACGACAATCCAAACACAGAAGTAAATGGTCAGACTTTGATCGAAGATTACCAAAACACACTGTCTTTCAGTAGATTAACTTACACAGTTTAATAATTTACTAGAAGATTTCTCGCAGACTTTAAGCAAAAATTTAACGGATTTCAAAATTAAAGTCTGCATGAGCCGTAAGTTCCTGAGGCTTTTATTTCAGTGTTGATGTGCTTCCTACTGAAACTGAATATTGAGTAGGAGGCGGGACTTTCTTTCTGCACATTATTCCCATTGCTAAAACTGTAAGAGGGGCGTGGTTAAGGATATTGATATACAGTTGCTATGGAAACCCTCCTGTTGTCATCAACAGAAGGAGCGACACTCCAAACGCTGAAGTAAATGTTCAGACTTTCAGTGGATTAACTCACATGGTTTAATTATTTAATTTAAGATTTTTCGCAGACTTTAAGTAAAAATGGAAATTTTAACCACACAAGATCAACACAGCTCATAACTTTTGATTTAGTAATTAATTTGTACAATTTAATTCGTACATTTAATATGATTCTCTCATCCCCCAATGAGGGGTTGGTTGAGGGGTGGGTCACTTTTAAAAATCGTATGTTTTCGTATTAATTAAATTGTATGAAATCATATAAACTAGCCAGATTTTTGACATTGCGTAATATAGTTAATTTTTTTTGGACGTTCGGCCATTTTTTTAACTGCTAAGGGTTCCCAGTTTTTAAACAAATGTGTGCATTGTCTGTTCATTTAGATACTCATTGAGCTTTATATATTATATTAAAAATGGGCGACACAGTAAGTCATTCGTGGACTGCATTTCTCTCATAGAAAAACAAAAAGTATTTTAACAACACTATTATACGCATCGAATGATTCAACGTCCAATCTGAAAAAGCAAGAGGCAGTAGTTGATCTTTTAAAAAGACTTTATCATATACAATCATAATCATATCTATTAGATGTCTTCTTTCACTTTTCGAAATTTTATTTTATATTATAATCATTGTGTTTTATATCTCTACATTTTAATTTACAAATTAAATTGCGCATGAATCGTAACTTCCTGAGGCTTTTATTTCAGTTTGCTGATGTACTTCCTGCTGAATCGAAATATTGAATGGGGGGCGGGGCTTTCTTTTTGCGCATTAGCAAACTAACGATAAGAGGGGTGTGGCTAAAGCATCAAATTGGCGTCAACAGAGAAGGCTCACCTTAAAAGTGCCTTGGCTTAAAATGAATTAGTGGAAAAGGGTAGAGCTATGCTGACACACACAGGGTGTCACTGTGGCGCAGTGGGTAGCACAGCAAGAAGGTCGCTGGTTCGAACCTCGGCTAGGTCAGTTGGCGTTTCTGTGTGGAGTTTGCATGTTCTCCCCATGTTGGCGTCAGTTTCCTCCGGGTGCTCCGGTTTCCCCCACAGTCCAAACTGTGATGAGTGTATGGATGTTTCCCGGTGATGGGTTGCAGCTGAAAGGGCATCCGCTGCGTAAAACATGTGCTGGACAAGTTGGCGGGTCATTTGCTGTGGCGACCCCTGATTAATAAAGGGACTGAGCCGAAAAGAAAATGAATGAACGAATGCTGACATGCAGCCATCTGTAGCTCCGCCCTCTTCTGAAAAGAGCACAATCTCATTTGCATTTAAAGCGACAGTCACCAAAACACCACAATTAGGATCAAAGCCTGAAAGGGTCAGTTTCAGAGAGCTGGAGAACATTACCTGTGTGCTGTTCTCAGCTCACACACACACTCTAGAGACAGCAGAGACACAGTTTACATCTTGTGAACATTGGCATAATAGGACCCCTTTAAAATGAATTAAATAGTGAAAAAATACATGTGGTGTCTTTCTTTAAAATGAGGTGGGAAAAGTAAAGCATACACATCATTACAGCGTGTGTTGTACTGCGTGCCGCTGATGAATCTCGATCCGCAGTTGTGGAATGCAGAGCGTGAGTCGAGATCTGAGGGATTGTTGTGGTTCTGCTTCCTGTGTGAATCTCTTCATCCGTCACAGAGCGAGAGGCGAGGAGTCACATGTTATGTAAGTTATGTGTTACCAGGCAACTAGCGATCATAAATATGCTGAAGACTGTCTGCGAGCCGCCAGAGTGACTCTCCACCGCTCAATCAATACAGATCATGCACAATTTTAACCTATTATGCCTTTTTTTAAAGATGTAAAATTCGTCTCTGATGTCTCTAGTGAAGTTTGAGCTGGGAACAGCACACAGATAATGTTCTCCAGCTCTCTGAAACTGACCCTTTCAGGCTTTAATCCTGATTGTGGTGTTTTGGTGACTGTCGCTTTAAATGCAAATGAGATTGTGCTCTTTTTAGAAAAAGGCGGAGCTACAGACAACATAGTGACAGATGTGAAACAGCAGTGTGTGTGTGTTGTGAGTGCTGATCAGGTGTGCTTCAGTGTGAGTGTGAGTGTGTGCTTCATGCTTCTGTCAGTCTGTGGAGATTCCTGCATTTGTGCTTTTGTCGGTTCATTCCGCTGTGGCGACCCCTTAAAACGACTAAACCAGGGGTGGCCAATCCTGTTCCTGGAGATCTACCTTCCTGCAGATTTCAGTTGCAACCCTTATCAAACACACCTGTCTGCAATTATCAAGTGGATTTTAGGTCTTAATTAATTGGTTCAGGTGGGTTTGATCAGGGTAGGAGCTAAACTGTACAGGAAGGTAGATCTCCAGGAACAGGATTGAGCACCCCTGGACTAAACAGAAAGGAAAATTAAGTAATGAATGATACATTTGTATCTTAAAAATAAGTATGTTTTTAATATTTCTTTATTCTAAGAGTTTAAAGTTTTAATTCTCATAAAGTATTTTCATTATTTATGAAACTGTCATATAAAGCTCATAAATAACGTAAATATTGTGGTTAGCAATTAGACAAAATGGTAGTAATCATTTTTGGTACATCAAAAACTGGTTATGATCACCATCTGACAAGCTAAAACAGCACAAAATAGTTCTTAAAATGTCACTAAGATGCAATATTTATCCCTCATAATTAAGTAGAAAATCAGGCGAATAACTGCAAACAGGGTCAGCTTTTCTGAAAAATATAAGCACCACTTTCAATAATCTGGCTATAGGCCTGCTAGTGTAATGTTAACTGATATAAAGAGAGTTTAATAATAACTTGCATTTATTTTAGCTATAGTGCAAATGAAGCATGTCTCATATCAGTATTAATAAAAGGTGAAGGCTGTAGTTTTTCTGTAGAGATCAGCAGAACTGAAAAAGCTCCTTATACCCATTTTTTTTTTGCTGCCGCTAGGATGCACGGATATAGATTTTTTTGGCTGATACCGATAACTCTTCAGACTTGGAGGAAGATAGCTGATACATGGTTTCCGCTACATTCATTCCTCCATGGCGGGGCGCCACGCCAAAATTCATCCCGCAACAGCTACATCACAGCTTCTCATTCAAAACATTTAATTTTTTTTAATAGCAGGTAATAATCGCACCAAAACGTATTAAATGGTAAGTGAATTATAACAGCGCAAACTTTCCTGTAATCATAGTAGTGCTGTGCGTCGTTTGTTTAACCCTTTCAGGATATGTGCTGACTGACTGGCTGACAGATACGTGAGGCCAGCAAACATGACGTATAGCCATTTCACTTTACTTCAGGACGCATTAATGCCGCTCTGTAGGTCTATTGGAGACATTCATAAATATTCCTAGCAAATCTAATGAATGATGAAGACATACTTGTTACATAAACGCACTAAATCGCACTTCAGCAGCGTTTATTTGAGAGCGCACAAGAAGATCTGGCTAATTTATATGATTGAATACAATTTAATTAATACGAAAACATACGATTTTTAAAAGTGACCCACCCCTCAACCAACCCCTCATTGGGGGATGAGAGAATCATATTAAATGTACGAATTAAATTGTTCAAATTAACTACTAAATCAAAAGGTTATAAACTGTGTTGATCTTGTGTGGTTAAAATTTTCATTTTTACTTAAAGTCTGCGAAAAATCTTAAATTAAATAATTAAACCATGTGAGTTAATCCACTGAAAGTCTGAACATTTACTTCAGCGTTTGGAGTGTCGCTCCTTCTGTTGATGACAACAGGAGGGTTTCCATAGCAACTGTATATCAATATCCTTAACCACGCCCCTCTTACCGTTAGTTTGAGCATACATAATTGCGATCCCGACTTGTAATACTGTGCTCACGACATTTGTCATCGAAACAACACCACAGATAGTTGGTAGATCTGTGCAAAAAAAGGCCTGCCACCACAGAGGAAACACTGCGACATGTATAGGCCGATAATTATAAATATTTCAAAATGTTTTTTTTTCTGTAAAGCAAATTTCATAAAGGATCGAACTGCTCTTATGAACTGAATAGTCAAATACTCAACGCAAAAAAGCATTGAAAGTATTTTATAAGTGGTCAGAAACTTATAAACCACTCATGAAGAATAAAGTTAGGTTAAAATCAAGCACACCATTGCTTTTCTTGTGAAATTCCCAATAAGTTTGACGTGTCACATGACCCTCTTCCTATTAAAAAAACAAAAGTTGGATCCAAGATGGCCGACTTCAAAATGGCCACCATGGTCACCACCCATCTTGAAACACCACCCATCATATACTAATGTGCCACAAACAGGACATTAATATCACCAATCATTCCCGTTTTATTAGGGTGTATCTATATAAATGGCCCACCCTGTGTGTATATATATATATAATAAGAAAATACCAGGTTGCAACATCAAGCAGCAGAACAAGCTGTTTTAACGTATAAAAATCTGTGTAAGTGAATGCGAGCGGAGGTCTGGAGCCCAAAACATTCCAATGCCTGCGCCTGCTCATACGTCAAGATTAAGGACAATACCGCAGGAACGGTACGACAGAAAATGTTGGCGGCTTTAAAAACCTTGACTTTTTCCAACCGCGCTAAACCTGCTTATCACCCCATGAATGATGAAACAGGTGGGCGACTTCAAATCCAGACTATTTTTATTGGTGTGGCATGACCTGGAGTGTGTTCTGTGTTTCTGACAGACGGATGACGAAGACTACATGATGGAGAAGCCGCTGGGTTATCTGCCTCTACACCACGAGCTGGACAGCGGGCTGGGCTGGACGGACGGCAGTTTCCAGCAGGGGGAGCTGTCGGGTGTGGAGACGGAGGAGGGCCTGGAGGAGTGTCCCGCACACAGGGGATCTCCATCATCAGAGTCCTTCATCTCCTCAGAGCTCAGCGACTCCGGCTTTTACAGCGTCAGCACAGGCGAGTAGGATTATCAGGATATTGTTGTGTGATTGACTGCTGAAGCTTTTATCGCGATACTGACCTAAGCTGCAAATAAGCTTACTTTGATACTAAATAATTAGTTTATTGCTCATTAAGCAAATGCTTTTAACCAAATTAAATCTCAAAAAAGTTGATAAAGTACATCTGGTAACACTTAACCATAATAATGGACCCTTTTCACAGGACGCGTTATGAGACGTTTAATCAGCACCCTAAATTCTTGAAAGTTTCAAATATTTAGATTTTGTAAAAATGAATGAGCATTTATATGTGTTTACTGTATAAATTAAAGGGCACCTATGGTGAAAAACCTACTTTTCCAGCTGTTTGGACAGACGTGTGTGTAGGTATAGTGTGTAGATCGTCATATTGGGCTGATATAAACTCCCCCAGTCCTTTTTTTTTTTTTTATTGAACAAAATAAAAATGAAAGAAACACCCTTGCTCTATTTGTAGATGTAAGGCTCCAACAAGCTAAACATTCACCACATGATCGCTCTCATCGCCGCCACTGTTAGTAACTTTAGGTGGGTTTGCAAACGTGTACGTTTCAATGCGTCTTCCATAAACGTCAGCCATTTGCATTTCCCGCGATCACAGAAGCTAATTTTAGCAGAGACGCAGCTGACAGCCATTTTCACATAGTTTACAGTTCAGGATTAATAATAGAGTATAGCCTAATAAAAATGTTTAGTTGGACACTGCACAGTGCCACAGTATAGGCTACACTATAATAATATTATAATTTATTATATTCATCATTATTGATATTAATGAAAGCTATAAAACTGACTAAACGCAGAACCCTTTGAATGTTTGCTTTCATTTTGACATCACTTTTACAGCTGTGCAAAGAAACATGCCATCATGCAGCAGCAGTCTCAGAAAATGCCTTTTGAGTTTAAAGATGATCGGCCTCTGAAGTCAAGTTGTTATAATGAAATATATAGTGCGTGAGTATATTAATTTGGCATGGATCCACCTCTCACGTGCGCTGCAGGTAGGCTGAACGATAAACTAATATACTGTAGGCCTATGTTAACGGCTAAAATACAGTTAGCATATCGATTTTATTTTGACTTGTAGCTCATGGCCCTAAAAATAAAAATGTAACCTCAAAACAAGTTATTAAAATAGGCTTAATAAATAAATAAAGGGGTAGGCCTTATAGTCTAATGCAGGGGTTTTCAAAGTGTGAGGCGCGCCTACCCTGGGGGGCGCCAGAGCATGTCAGGGGAGGCGCGGGAAAAAATATTATATAATAAAAATATAATTATTAAGTTTAATTATTATATGTACTTTTTAATATATTTAAACGTTTTAATTAAACAAAGCTAAAAAAATAATACGTCTAAAATAAGAAATACCCAGAAGGCTAGCACCGCCCATAGCAAGCCCGCCAATACAGGTATATGCCTGCTAACACAATGTATCGGTTTCTTAGACCCCCCGATTCAAAGCCTTCAAGTTCAGGGCTTAAACCCAAAAGACGACGATATGATGATCAGTATTTGAGTTTAGGATTTACGTGGACAGAACCAGCTGATGAACCACGACCCTTATGTGTGGTTTGTCAAGATATTTTGGCTAATGACAGCATGAGACCCGCTAAACTTCGACTGTTTTGACTGGAATGGACAGTTCTTGGATCTGTTCTATTCATATTGAACCATCATCCTAGTTTTAAAAACGTTATATTAAAATACTTGTTATTACTCTGTAAATAATTGCACTTTCATGCAAATGATGATAAAAGTGAGTTAACAGTCTGACATCTGTGTCTTTATATATATACTGTGTGTGTGTGTGTGTGTGTGTGTGTGTGTGCGCGCGTTTGGGAGGAGGGGGGCGCTGGATAAGTTGTGTCAAAAGGGAGGCACACTGTCTTAGACTTTGAAAAACCCTGGTCTAATGGTTTATGATGGTGTTTTTACAAATGCCAACCAGACAATTTCACACAAAAAAAAAACAGCTTGCATGTGTGGGCATAATTTAATGTCTTTACCTAAAACATTAAACATTTATATAATTTGCAATAAAACAAAAAATAAGGAGAAAAATTTATTTATTTATATATATATATATATATATGTGAGCAATTCCATGCAAATATCAACCTTGTCATTAAAAAAATTAAGTTTTAGCCAAAATGTCAAAACCGTTTCAGCGTTTTTTGTGTAGGCTGGTATTTTACAGAGCTTTTAAAAAAAAACTCAGAAATGTCTCAGTCAGTGTTTTCAAACAATTATATTTGATTTACCAAAGTCACACAAGTGGCAATTTCACATCTGTCACATCCATAACCACACTTTTTCCTCATAAATGCAAAAATGTAAAATCCAATATAATCAATCATGTTGGTTCTACAGAGAGACAACTCTTATGCTTTTGATTAGCATCGTGTCTTTTGGGCTGTGCATTTTAATTCACAGAATTTCTATATGTTGTACACTTTAAACTTGCAGACTTTTTTGTCACATCCGTAACGCAAGTATATTGTCCTAATTTAAAATATAAAAATGTTTACAGCTTGATATTGTTCTGCTCCCACAACTCTGTGGCTGGTTGCTTTGAAATATATAAAGAGATGTTTCAATATAATGTTGAGATTTTACTGCAAATGTCACATCCATGACACTGCAATTCCTCATATATATATATATATATTTCCCAGAGATGGGTTGCGGCTGGAAGGGCATCCGTGCTGGATAAATTGGCGGTTCATTCCGCTGTGGCGACCCAGGATTAATTCAATTCAATTCGATTCAATTCAGCTTTATTTGTATAGCGCTTTTACAATGTAGATCGTGTCAAAGCAGCTTCACATAAATGGTCATAGTAACTGGATCAGGGTAGTTGAGTTTTTAGTGTTTAAGTTCAGTTCAGTTTAGCTCAGTTCAGTGTTTTTTTAATTCATTATTGAGAGTCCAAACACTGAAGAGCAAATTCATCAATGAGTAGCTTTTCAGATCCTGAACCATGCAAGCCAGTGGCGACAGTGACTTAATAAAGGGACTAAGCCGAAAAGAAAATGAATGAATAAATATATAATAAAATTATATATATTAAAATATTAAATAAAATATATATTTAATTTAAACCACTCGTTTGTCTATGATGCCATGATCCATCTGCATTTATGTATCGTTGCATAATCTTCATTGATAAAATCAGAATTTGTCAAACTGTGCATATTATTATTATACTATAAAATACTATAAAAAAGTATATTATTGCCTTAAGTCAGTAATTTAGGCAGTAATGCAAATAAAGAAATAGCCTAAATGAAAGGAACAAGAGTCCAAAATCAGTCACCAGTAAGGGTGTCACAATCCTCCAAATCCTCGATTCGATTACATTTTCGATTATGAATAATTAATTAATTAATGACCAATTAATTATTTGTAGCCTACCGTTTAAACTACCTGACCTGCATGGTCTTTTTTTTACCCATAAACAAATCATACAGTAAATGAATAAAGGCAAGATACACACATAATTCCACCTGTCAATCACTTTTTCTGCGGGACTCGTGAATAGGCAGTGATCTGTGTCGTTATAATGGCGTCGGTAAAAAAGACGCACAACCAACAGGAAGCAGCCAACAGTATCTGAGGTGTTCGCTAAAATGACTAAGTACAAGTGAGTGAAAGATTGAAGCAGTCCTCTGACTGCCTGGACCTGCTGTCTCGAGCGCATGGCTGTGTGTGCGTCTGTGTGTGTGTGGTCACGTGATGTGCATTTCCAGAGGTAGAGAGGAAGGAGGGCTGCTCAGAAATGCTACACGCCACTGTGAATGTCAAATCGTTGTCGTTCTAAAATGCCATTTAAAAACAAAGACAGTGTAAACAGGGCCTGAGTGTGCACTTTTCCCCAGCGGATTTGCAACGGGGGCGGGCGGAGGATCGCGATGCTGGTGTTGTCTATCGGACGAACCCTAATACGTACATAGCAGAGCTTGCAAAACTGTGTTTTTTGTGTCGACAACACGAACGTTGTCAACATAACTCACTGGAAATCCAAAATGCTTCCACACCGGCGACTTCATTGAAAGAGGAGAGGGTTTAAGCTCTGTCGACGGGTCTCCTGCTTCTGCAGTTTAACAAGCACTTCAACAAGCCTGTTTTAATCCCGCTTGCAAGCCAAGCTGACGTGACATGGGGGCGTGGCAGCATCGACGATTCTATTTTTTGATTCGATAATCGAAATTGAGCATTAATTTCGATCGATTTCGATTAAAAATCGAAATCGTGACACCCCTAGTCACCAGGTGCCCCCCTTTAGGAATAAAATGGCCCCTCAGTTATGACATCCTGGCGCTGGGCCAGTAAATCTGACATGATTCTCTCCTCTGGCTGCCGTTATCAGTCCCACACTATTGTTTTCCTCTGTCTGAAAGTCTTGATAACACCATCCTGAAGCTTTTCTTTTATTATTCCAGCAAATAGAATTGTATTTGTTGTACTCTCCCATTCACTGCGCTCTAAATTTACCAACTATGACGACTTCTCCTGCAGAGAAACACGCAAATGTGAAAAGGGTCCGTAAGTTTTATTAGTAAATGTTGGTTAACGGATTAAAATCAACAGTGAGAAAATGCCTGAAGTACTATGTTATTATTAAACAACAACATTTATCATAAACAACTGATTAAATCGTGTAATCTGATTACGATTTTATCGCATTAATAGGCATCAATTACGAAACTAGAATGGAATGTTAATCAATATTTCAGCATGTAGTATACCATATCGTTAGTATGTGAAAATGTTCATGTTTGAACTATTAAGATAATTTTTTTTAAATACAACAATAAAAAAAGTGCAAATAAAACTAACTCTAAAAGCATTTGGCGCTGTTATGAACACTACTGCAAAATGTGAACGATTTTAATAAGCACTCTTAAAAACTGAAATAATTAGCAGCTATGAACTGTATTTCTTACAATATCAATATTGTGCATGTTCAATGTCACGGTGTACTGAATTATATATTATCTCCAATATATCTACAGGCGAGTTCCTCCGCTTCCAGCGCCTCCAAGAGAAACGCATGCGCCATTACAACGCTCGCATGCACCACCAGGGGGAGCCGTGCTCCCGCGAGCGCCGAGACAGCCAGATTAAACACCCCCTGGAGGCCATACCAGAAGCACTGACCGTCCAGCCTCAAAATGTCTGCGTGCCTGTCCCAGGATCTCGAGGCCTATCCCGAGTGTCGTCCGTGCAGTATCGGAAAGCGGAGCGACCATGTTTGAACAGGCACAGCTCCAGCAGCGGCTCGCTCTTTAGTCCCGCAGTGCACTCCGCCTGCAGTACGCCCTCCGGCCAACTGCCTCCACACCCCAGCTCTGCAGGAATGCTCAGGAGGAGCCGGACGCTGCACCACCGCCCTGCACCATTGGAGTACCGCCGGCGGGCCAGCCATCCAGCCTCACCCAACTACTGCAGCTCCACCCTGCACCCTTGCGCTCCGGCGGCTGTAAACCTCCCTGAGGAGACAGATTTAGGGCTAATGCATGGCCACATGGGTTTACACCCTGCTGCGCTACATGCACATGCTAATCATGCAATGAGCCAACCATCCCTGATCTCTCCAGTCGAGGAGCGCCGCTACATGCCTCCGGAATTAGCGCAGGAAATCAGCAGGATTCGAGCATCCACTGAGCCCCAGCTGCACAATATTAGCTTTGTGACCGAGCAGCCGGCTAGTCGGCAAAGAGATGGCCGTTTTCACACGCTGAGCCACACGCCTAGTCAGGATGCAAACGATACTTGGCCAAAACCAGCCAATCGTGTTGGCTCAAGTGGAGGAGGGGGTCTATATAGCACCCTAGAGGGCCACATGCCTACCGAAGCCTCCAGGAAAGCACCTAGCGGGAACTTGCGAGCCATGCGGAACCAGATGCTACGAGATCGAGCATCGCGGCTAGCGGACGAACGTAGCGGGATGAGCACTGATGAGGAGAGTCACAGCGACGTACGCATGGGCCGCTACTGGAGCCGCACCGAGCGCCGGGAACACATGCTGCAGAAACAGCGCCAACAGCAGGCCAGGGGCGGAAACAGCCTGGTGGCGACTGGATTGGTGCACGGTGGCAGTATGGTAGCTAACGCAGAGCGCTGTAGCACCGTTCTGGAGCTCAGCCAGAGAAAGCTCAGTCGCCTGAGGAACCAGAAGCTGCTGGACGACTGGACCACCGTAGAGGAGCTGCTGACCCACGGCACGCGCATGGCTGGAGCCGAAGACGCCCTGCAGCTGCCCACATCACTGCTCACCGTCACAACTGTATAGCGACACCCACTGAGTGTGTGTGTGCGTGAGTGTGAGATTGTGTGTGTGTGTGTGTTTGTGTGTGTTGGACCGCCCGCACTACACAAAGCTACCTCCTGACATTGAGGTTTACTGTAGATACAGACGTTTCCGTAGTAAATTGATTTTTAAATGTTATATTTGCAGTATCTTGTTTTTGCATTGTGTTGTAAAGAGATGTTTCAATATGGAGCGAAGTCAACGCAGTTCGAATCGACCGCATGAAGCAATACAACATAGACACCGACGTTCCAGATGAAGGCGAATTTCCTTTTGGTGCCAAGAAAAGTTTACGTTGTGGATCACTTTAAGGTTGGTGCTAACCGTGAGATCTCATTCACTTCAGACGATTTAGCTTACGAATATCATTCGGATTGCGTCACACGTTTTGCACAAAATTTTTAGAAATTCCCTCTCCGACCGTCTTCCGCTAGCTGGCTGAATCTGAATTGGTGGCGTTAGCAGCACAGCCCCACCCCCCTTTTAATCAACGAATCTGATTCTCTGGGAATACTATTAGATAATCTAACGACGGATCGATTTATATATATATATATATATACGCAGTGTGATTGGGTGTGCAGGGTTACGCTGGAGATCAGGCAGGGGAAACGTGAGCGTGTGTTGTGAGGCGTGCGGGTTCTTGCACTATTACTGTAGTTCTGTAGAGTATTTTTAAAGCTATTTTTCTTGTGCTCTTCACAATTGATGTCACGAAAAAAAAACAAAGAACTTTTATAAAGACTCAAACAAGTGGCGTTAACAGAAGTACAACAATTCGGGGAGAAAGACCAAGAAGCACTGAACTGTATAGTGCAAAAGTATCTGATATTTTCAGCGCACCTTTTTGCAAACAAGCGGGATTTAACTTTAGATTTGGGAATCGTGAAACACAAGCAGAATAGCTTCTGATTAAATTGCGGTAAATATACACAAATTAAAGCATGAGATGCCTGAATGATTTACACGGATTGGCTCTGCTTGTGTTTCATGAATGAGACCTAATTATTTTCCAAAGTAGAAGATGCAGTATATATTTTCGGAGTCACCTGTGTCAGCGTGGGATGTTTGCGGATCTTTATTTTAAGCTGAAAATCAGGATTTTTCCCACCTGCACTATTTTTAGTGCACGAGCACTGGAGTGTTTACAATTTTTCCTCACAACTGTGACTCTCTGCGACGCATCTCGCTCTCTCACCCTCGTTTCTGAGGTGAAATCACGTCATTTTCACAGTGAGTCGAGCGCTGTGAATAATGGATGTGAGCGGAAGGAACATCTTCCCGTGCGGATTAACAGAACTCTGCCTCTCTCATTGGATTTTGCTCGTTTCCACTTTTAGAAATCATTTTCTTGGAATATGATGTACATGTGGTTGTAATAAAGATGAGATTTTAATTAGCTACTTCAAGCGTGCTGAGGGTTTTATTGTGGCACTAACCAGTGCTGGGGAGTAAATCATTACCATCATATTAAATATATTTCGCATTTGTTAATATTAACTTTTCATCAACTCAAAATAAATAAATAAAAGTGCAGTTCTTCCATTTAATGCCTAGAAAAGTCAGTGTACTATTTAATGCATTTCATGATGTTGATAAAAACTGGAATATCTTTTATTTCCCTTTGTTCCCTTTAATAAATAATAAAGAGGTTGATCAAGCTAGCACAAAGTAATCTTAAAGTAATCCAAAAGTAGTTAGAACGTGACTACATTACATTACGATTACATCTACAATTTTAAACGTATTTAATTAAAAATGGGCTACAATTGGTAAGAAATCTGTCCCACACAACTCAGTTAATAGAGATTTCACTCTATGCTAGCTAAAATATACAATAAAAAATTTACTTCAAACTATATTTGCGTGTGATTTTGATAATATCTACATTTTTAAAAGTAATCTTTAAACATCTTTATCATATTCATTCATTTTCTTTTCGGCTAGGTCCCTTTATTAATCTGGGGTCGCCACATCGGAATGATCCGCCAACTTATCCAGCACGTTTTTACACAGCGGATGCCCTTCTAGCCATCTCTGGGAAACATCCACACACACTCTACGAACAATTTAGCCTAGCCAATCCACCTGTACCGCATGTCTTTGGACTGTGGGGGAAACCGGAGCACCCGGAGGAAACCCACGCAAACGCAGGGAGAACATGCAAACTCCACACAGAAACACCAACTGACCCAGCCGAGGCTCAAACCAACGACCTTCTTGCTATGAGGCGACAGCACTACCTACTGCGTCGCCATCTTTATCATATTAAACTTTTTTTTTATTGACTATTATGGCCTGTTTTGGACAATATGATTACAATATGATAACTTCCAGCAGGTGGCGGATACACCTGCATTAATGAGCGATTCATTGAACAATTCACTTAAATGACTCGTTCAAAATCTGCTGATTAATTATGAGCTAATTAGGCGTATTAATAACTAAATCATTGCTATTTTCATTGATACATGAAACGTATAAAGCTGTATCCATTGTAAAACTTAAGCCACTCAATAATGTCTCGTTTGTTGATCTGTTCACATTTGAGATCGTAATTATTCAGGAAAACGGCATTTTTGATTATGTAATTTTACTGAACAATATACCTTTAAAAAACCCAAATACTGCCTAAATAAATAACAAATATCGTTACAGAGCAAATATAGCACACACTCCTTCTACAAACGTAAAATAAGGAATATTTTTCAATATTTTCCTTTGTTTAACGTTACCTTTAATAATATAAAAGACATTATCTTTATCTAAGTTAATCTTAATTTTGACACCTTTAGCTCATGTTTGAAGTAAGTTGGTGCTGTTTTTGAGTCTGATAGGGATTTACCTGAACTCAATGGTGACTCCACGGCCGGGACTGATTGTTTCTCAGAAGTTGGTTGACTTTTGCCTGATTTTCTTCACTTCGGATATTTAAAAAAATAACAGAAACACAAAATGGAAACCAACAGTAGAAAAGCACAAAATGGAACCGAATATCAGAAAAATGCCTTTCTCCTCGCTCTCCTTCATTCGCGCGCCACTGCCGCCATCTGCTGGGCGGACGCGGGAAACCGCCACAACAAAATGGAGGCATTTCGCGCCTGTTTAACCTCATGATCTACAGGTAAAATATAGAAGGGATACAGCTGCGGATACTCGCCTTAATGGCATAATTTGTGACTTTGTACAACGATTACTATTTTTACAAAACTGTGAGGGTTGGGGTAGGCTTTAATAAAATACAATTAATGAGTAATTTAATTAATAATATGAATAACACTGTAATATTGCTGTTTTCACATTGCCGGGTTAGGGTTCAGGGTAGAGTTAGACATGAATAAAATACAATTTAATGGGTAACTTAATAAACATAATAAAAATAATACTAGTATAACAACACTAATTTGATAGTTTAGGATACGTTTATTAATTGTTTATTGTTAACTTCTGTCTGCATCTGTATCTCTTGTAGCAACCCGATCTCCACAAATGAAATGAACGGGGTGACAGTACAGCAGAAAAGTTCACAGCAGAAAGGTCACTGGTTTGAGTTCCAACTGGGTCAGTTGGCATTTCTGTGTGGAGTTTGCATGTTCTCCCCGTGTTGGCGTGGGTTTCCTCCGGGAGCTCCGGTTTTCCCCACAGTCCAAACACATGCGCTATAGGGCAATTGGATGAACTAAATTGGATGTAGTGTATGAGTGTTTCCCAGTACTGGGTTGCAGCTGAAAGGGCATCCCCTGTGTAAAACATGTGCTGAAATAGTTGTTAGTTCATTCCGCTGTGGCGACCCCTGATGAATAAAGGGACTAAGCCAAAGGAAAATGAATAAACTCAAAAAAACAAATAACACAGTCTCAAAAAAACAAGCTGGTTTAATATTTATAAACAAAAGACCAGTCAAGAGAGCTCACAGGAAAAAAAGCACACAAAACAAATATAAGATATCTGACTATGACCCAACTAGTGCTTGTAGACTGAGACAGATCCATCTATTCTAGATATAAAACAATAAAAAAACATGCTTCGATCTTTCCAACACTCACTCTATGTGTGGAAACCAATCAATCGGTTGCGGCGTTTAAGTCCTTCTGAAATTATACAACAATTCCAGTCCATAGAGTTCATAAAAAGTCATTCATCCACTCAAACAGGGGGCGCCAATGGCCTTCAGCTTCAGTCCAGACCCTGCACCTCGTGCTGTTTGTACACCGCTGCGACCAGGTTTCCTAAAAAAAAAATAAAAAAAATAGCATTTGGCTAAATTAAAATCACAATGTAAAACTATTTTTGAAAATACTAATATAACGAATAAAACACACTGTTAAATCCTTCAGGTCAACATAAAGGCCCAAACAGCGAAGCGACAAAGCAAAAACGCATTTATTAGACATTTGCATTATTTGTGAGTAAATCAATAATGTGCTTTAAAACAAGACAGAAATAACAACGCTCTGAATTGAACAAGACTTCTCTTGAATTTTTAAAAACTATTTAATTTTGCATTGTAAGCTACTTTCATAAAAATAAAATGTTAGGCAGTGCTTAATTTGTAAATTGCGAGGTCCCAGAACAGATCGGGGTAACAAATCCGGCATGGTACCAGAGGAGGGACAGGTAAGGTGCCGGATCCAACTTGTTTCGACACAAATTAAGCCCTGACGTTAGGTGAGATTTGGGCTGCGTTCGAAACCAGCTACTACTCAGTAGGTACTGTATTTGAATTTAAACGTACTACTCGGCCGTTAGAAAAGTACGTTCTATACAGTATGAATGTGAAAAGTATGAATGGAATTCGGACGTACTACATCCGCCATTTTGTTATGGTCACGTGACCTACCTGCGTCAGTTGCGTCGCTTCACTTCCATTCATGAATTCTTTCGCGGGGCATTATGGGATAGCGCAGCGTGCATGGGATGCGCACTCAAGAATCTCGCCGGAAGTAGTAAGTCATCAGGGTACTTAACAGACTGTTTTTCGAATTCTATGAATTCGGACATACTAATCGCTCGCATACTGATTTTAGCGTACTGTATAGTATGGAAGTATGTGGTTTCGGACGCAGCCTTAGTATATGAAACAAAACAAATACAAGTTATTGTTGCAGGGCATTACTGGAATGATTTGGTCCACCGCAATGGAAATTCACACTCAAAAAAAGTAAAAAAAAAATTTAGACAAAAATAAATAAAGATAAACAAAAAAGTGGCAACTGTGATACTTTACAAAGACGATATAGAAAGAACTTAAAATTTGTAACTATAATAGTATTAAATATAATAAAAAGTATTAAATGGAATTGGAATTGGTGAGTGTCAAAGCTAACTAATAAACACTGAAAATTAGAATAAAAAGTCTATCTATAAATATATATATATATATATATATATATATATATATATATATATATATATATATATATATATATATATATATATATATATATTTATCCAACAGTTCTGTCTGGTTCTCAAATCTTATTGGCTAATAGCCGTGCAATATTCCTGTAGTATCAGCACTTGTACAGCCTCTTCACTCTTGTGTATTACTCCGCCCACATAGAGTGACAGCAGATCAATAAACTCACTACAGTTTGACAAATATTGCAGCTGTTGGATAACATAATGTACTTTTAAGGCTTTTTTAGGTGAGCATGTACTTGTTAAGATTGCATCTATGCAGTTTATTTATAAGGATATTATCTCTGAGATTCAGCGCATCGGCTGCCATCAGCGTCCTTTCTAACTACAGCTAATCAAATCATGATAGGAAAGGTAAGAGACACTAAGTCGATCTCTCTCTTGTGTAAGTTGTAGTGCTGTATTTATACCACAGTAATCTGCTAGTGTTTGCTTTGCTTGGGCTTTTTCTGAGTTAATTATTGTGATATCCTGATTGCAGCAGAGAAATACTGGGAAATCTCTGTAGACTGATGGCATTTCATGCTGTTCAGCCTTATAATCTTAAAATGTGAGCAAAATCAGCTGTTTGGTCATCACTTTAGACATTACACTAGAGAATCATTCAAACACTAGCTTTACAGTGACACTGGTAAACGAGCAGTGTTTTCTGCTGTTCCGATGTCAGCTGTAGATGTGAATGAATGGTGGAGGACAGTAATTCCTCATACAAAAGGCTTTTTAGACTCTCTGTGTCCGATTTTCTTTTTTATATACACGATTATTCCGTCAAACTGTCGTATAAGCGCAATATTACACGAGTAGCAGTGTCATATGGCTGTGTATCATCACTGGTGGGACACTAAGCCATTGCACGCCTCCCACCAGTGCCGATATACAGCCATATCGCACTGCTACTCATGTGATATTGCTCATATATATATATATATATATATATATATATATATATATATATATATATATATATATATATTTGAAATTATTAAATGGCTGGATTAATCCATATGAACAAACAAAACAAAAGCTCAAAATGAACCCAGTAAAATGTCATATTTATTTTGCGAATCTCGAAAATTGTAACATAAACAAACAAAAACATCTAAACTACAAATAAAAGCACATTTTAAAACTGTATAATAAAAAAATAAGTGCAATAGCATAACTATTACCATTCTAATCTAAATCTGTACAGTAGCATTTAAACAACAGTGTTTTCCAATTACATTCTAGTCTATTCAGTGTCTAGCAGGAGCGAATGTTGTCCTGCTGCAGGGCATGATGGGAAGGACTGAGCCTGCGAGGAGACCTGAAGCATTCATCCGCACACACATGCGTTATTGAAGGCAGCACAGGGGTCAGAGCAGGAAGGACAGGAAGGCAAGCAGGAAGTAGACGCGGCCAATCACAGTAGAGCTCAAGCCGCACTAGACCCAGGGGTCAAAGGTCACAGTGGGGTCTTACCTGGCGTCCCCAGCCCCTCTACTCTGTCCCGGCTGACTTTGGGTCTGAACGGAGAGTCTTTGTCTTTACCTTTAGATCCCTTGGGTCGCCCCGCCGCCTTCTTCTTCGACTTACTGTCGCCTTTTACGCCAAGCAGCGGGTGCACCTCTGAGAAACACAAAAACAGAGACTTTTATTTTGAAAACATTCCAATCCAAGACCTATATATTATTTGGTATTTATATGTAGTAGGCAATACAATTGTTTATAGATGTTTGAAATCAAGACTTTTATTTTGAAAATGACAGAACAGAGTTGCTCAATATTTGGCATTATTAAAATATTAGGTTTTTTTAATGTTCAAAATTGTTTTCAGCTGATCCAAAGCCAACGTGTTGCAAAATATTGGGACATTTAAAAATAATGGGCAAAAAATATCAGAATCAGAATGTTAAGTGTTGGATTAAGGCTTTTATTTTGACAGTACTTATGCTAAGCAAGCTATTTAAAATATTGGCAATAAGGTTTTTATGTTGGGTTAGTACCTGTCGAAATAGTTATCAGCTGATTTTTATGTTTGACCTCTAAAGATCAAAATTAGACTTTTAGTTTGACATCAATCAAATTTTAAATAGTTTTTTGTTTGGCTTATTAGTGGCGGCATTATTAGTGACTTTTATTTTGACATCAAATCCAAGACCAATTTATTGCCCAGTATAAGGCATTTTTAAATGATTGGCAATAAAGTTTGTGTATGATTGTTTGAAATCAAGACTTTTATTTTAAAAATGACAGAACAGAGTAGCTCGAAATTTGGTATTATTAAAATAGTTTTTTTATGTTTTAAATTGCTATCAGCTGGTTTTTATGTTTGACATCAATCAGAATTTTAAATAGTTTTTTGTTTGACTGATTAGTGTTTTGTTTGACTGATTAGTGTTTTGTTTGACTGGTTAGTATCAGACTTTTATTCTAACACCACCAAATCCAAGACCAATATATTGCCTAGAGTTTGGCATTTTTAAATCATCGGCAATAAGATTTTGTTTGAAATCAAGACTTTTATTTTGAAAATGACAGAACACAGTTGCTCGATATTTGACATTTTTAAATAATACGATTTTTTTAGCCAACGTGTTGCAAAATATTGGAACATTTTAAAATAATAGCAAATAAATATCAGAATTACAATGTTTAGTGTCTGATTGAGGCTTTTATTTTGACAGCACTTAAGCTATTTAAAATATCTGCAATAAGATTATTTTTGGTTGGTACATGTCGAAATTGTTATCAGCTGATTTTTATGTTTGACCTCTATATGTCAAAATTGGACTTTTAGGTTGACATCAATCGAAAATTTAAATAGTGTTTTCTTTGGCTTAATAGTGTCACTATCAGACTTTTATTTTGACAGCACCTCTGTCAAGGCCAGGATATTGGAGATTTGTAAAAATTTGTTTTAAAAATGTAGCTTTTATTGACAACTGTCGTAAATTGGACTTTTATTATGATATCAACTAAGTCAACGCTAATATATCACAAAATGTAAAAAGAAAACTGGAATCAGACATTTATTTTGAGCTAGTAAATTTTTTTATTTATACAAATATATATATATATATATATATATATATATATATATATATATATATATATATATAGATAGATATAAATATATAGATAGATAGATAGATAGATAGATAGATAGATAGATAGATAGATAGATAGATAGATAGATAGATAGATAGAGCCAATACATTGCCTGATATTTGCATTTTGTTAATATCGTGTCAATACGCTATTCTATTTTGCCGATAACTGTTTAGTTTATTGATGACTTTTATTTTGACAGCTCATGTTTGCAGCACTGACCGTCGCTTGGGACGCCCTGCAGCTCGATGGTGGTGGTGCGGATCTTCTTCTTCGGTGGTGCTCCGTCTGCTGACGGGTGTCGTTTCTTGTCACCGGGGCCGGTGTGGGTGGAGCCGTCGTCAGTGCTGGCGTTCTGAGCCGTGGCGTCAGGCGGGGGGCCAAATGGGTTCTCCTCTGGGTCCTCAACCTCCGGGGCGATCGGCAGATACAGCAGAGCTTTATAGTCCTCCAGCTCCTCGTCACTGCATGAGAAAAAAAAATTAAAATTTTTCAAAAGCCGGCCATTTCTGACGCACCAGAGATGCATGCCGATTTAGTTAGTGACGACTACTAACTCGATCAAACCAACAAAAACTATTTCAAAAATTAACAACAAAAAATATCGGCCATAAAAATAACAATAATACACTTTTTTATTTTCGTTAACGTTAAAACTAAACATGCAGACAAACAAAATGGATAAACAAAACACATGTGAAACTAGCTAATTTTTCATATCGAACAATAAAAGAAATATATATATAAACATCAAAACACATTTGGATCTATTAAAAATTATGAGGATTTTTTTAAATTGTAAATATAACTTAAATTTAATAAACTGGAAACGGTACAATATTAAAAATAATGACAAATTTAATAAATAAAACTTTATGCGTAATATTAGAATTTTTTTGCCACATCATCAGTAAAACAACATGAATGAAACAAAAACAGTCAAGAACTACAGTAACAATCTGACAAACAGATGTAATCGGGGTTAGGAATAATGATATTCAATGTGGGCGTGGCCACCGGCTGTGTGCAAGCTTATTGGTCACTGACCTGCTGCAGAATGCAGGAATGGGGTCGACTGATGTGACGTCCACCTCCTCATCCTCCGCTGCGTCCGCTCCTGACACACACACAGACACGCAGTCAGGCCATGTCCACACTAATGCTTTTTCATTTGAAAACGCATATTTTTGTCTCCGTTTTGCCCTTCCGTCCACACTGAGATGCGTTTTTAGGAAACAAAAACGTATCTTTTTGAAAACGCTCTCCAAAGTGGATAAATTTGAAAACGCCGTTTTCGTGTCGTAGTGTAGACTGTGAAAACGGAGTCTTTTGAAAACGATGACGCGTTTTTTTGTCATGTGACTCAGTCATGTTACTAATTCGTTTACTTTAATTTCGTTGTGATGATGATTTTAGTGATGTCGTCCTTACTGTGAGGGTAAACAGCGTCTTCAGCAGGATACTGTTCTTTAAAGCGGTCCAGTATATCGGCGTATTTGTTTTGGCACGTCTCCCAGTCGACATTTTCACTCTCATTTGCAACTTTGTATTCCATGTGTTACTCGACGAAGCAACTCCGTTTAAAGTCAGTCCATTTAAAAACTCTGTGCTTTTCCTTGACATTTTGCCGCAACGTTTCAAAGAGCCGGAAAGAAAATAAACGTCAGGCGGAAATGACGCGTGCCGAAGCGTCTTACGTTTCACGCATGCGCAGTACAGGTTGAAAGCATTTGTATTCGTTTCAGTTTGGATGACAAAGTTTTGAAAAACGAATAGAAACGACAGTGTGGACGTGAAGCGTTTTTAGAGGAAAACTCCGTTTTCAAATTTATCCGGATTAGTGTAGACATGGCCTCAGTGTGTGTGTGTGTGTGTGTGTTTTTGTTTGAGTGTATGTGTCTTGCGACCGTGTATGCGGGGGTTTTAGTGTGTTTATTTGTGTGTGTGTTATTTTGAGCTGTGTGAGTATATGTGAATGTGTGTGTGTTTGTATGTGCATGCATGTGTGTTTTTGTGTGTTTGTATTAGTGTGTATTATTTTGATCTGTACGAGGGTGTGTGTGTATTTGCTTGTTAGTGTGTATCTGTGTGAGTGCGTTTGTATTAGTGTGTGTGCATGTATATATATATGTGTGTGTGTGTGTGTGTGTGTGTGTGTGTGTGTGTTCACCTGTCTGCTCTGGTTCACTCTTGTCCTCGTCCTCGATGTCGAACTCTGACTCTCTCTCCTCGTACTCCACATTCTCGTCCAGCTCTTTAAAATCCGGTGCGAACGCACTCCAGTTCTCCTGCAGGACACACACACACACACACTGCATGTTACACTCCGCGTTACAGTGACACGTTACACTTTACAGTCTGATTTGTTTGATTTTCTCACCACTTGGTTCTGAGCCCATATGGAGACCACGCCGCTGGAGATGGAGGCGATGATGGGCCGCACCGGGTGCCACTGCAAACACACACACATTTAAACAAACACACACACACACTCTTCAGTCATGATCATCTGCACACACTGGCTGTTAGCTGACACACACACGCATTAGTGTTAGCATTAGCCTCACCGCTACGTCCAGCAGCAGTTCTCCTCGTGTGCCGTGCAGGATCTTCACCAGGTTGCCGATGCTCTTCTCCCAGATGTAGAGCGCATGCTGACGCGCAGAACCCGCCACGATATACTCGCCGTCACCGGAGAAACAGCAGCGCTTCCACGGCGTCCTGCACGCATGCACACACACACACACACACACACACACACACACAGGTGAGTTTTGCTAAATATACTAAACTTAAACACTCCTAGTATAGCTATTTCTGACTGCCTAACACATACGCCAACATACACATACACACATAGAAGCAAACACACACAACAACACAAAGAAAAACACACTTGCACAGACCAACACACACACACACACTCATTCACATGGTAAAATACACCCTAACACACACACACACACTCATACTTATACTTATACTTATACTTATATTCACACACACACACACACACACACACACACACACACACACACACACACACACACACACACACCTGTTGACCAGGTCCTGCAGTTTCTGCATGGGCTCAGGCTCTCCGTCTCTGCCGCAGGTCAGGATCTCTCGACCGTCGTAAACTCGAATGATTCGATCTGCTGTGTTGATGAGGAAACAACTGGGGGCACACAACACACACCATCAAATACACACCACACAACATCAAATATATATATATATATGTGAAGGTGGTGTGGAACTGTGGGTAATAATAATGTCTGACCTGCCCTTGCGAGCAAACTCGATGGACTTGATGGCGGTGGTGTTACTGGTTCCAGTGGTCACTCTGAAGGACGCCACCAGATCCTGAGTGTCTGTGTTCAAAACCAGAATCTGGACAGAAACACACAAGTTAACGTCAAACATACACATACACACGCACTCAAAAACACACATCAGAGAAGGGTAGTAATAGATTATATGTAATCTGGATTACCTAATTAGATTACAAACATCGAATACGTTTTAAATATTGTAAATAGTTTAGTGACTTTTATGGATCACATGATGACATACATGCACAATGGCAGCAAGTTGTTCACAATTCACTGATCCATCCTTATTTTAAGGTTTATATTTTTAGCACAAACATAATCTATATGTAATCTAAAAGTAATCTACAAAAGTAATCTAAAAGCAAACTACAAGAGCACAAGTAATCTACATGTAATCTTAATGTAATCTAAATGTAATCCACAAAAGAGCATAACAATATGCTAAATATAATCTGAAGGTAATCTACAAAAGAGCACAAAAGTAATCTAAAAGTAATCTCCAAAAGAGCACAAAAGTAATCTAAAAGTAATTTACAAAAGAGCACAAAAGTAATCTAAAAGTAATTTACAAAAGAGCACAAAAGTAATCTAAAGGTAATCTAAAAGTAATCTACAAAAGAGCACAAAAGTAATGTAAAAGTAATTTACAAAAGAGCACAAAAGTAATCTAAAGGTAATCTAAAAGTAATCTACAAAAGAGCACAATAGTAATCTAAAAGTAATTTACAAAAGAGCACTAAGGTAATCTAAAGGTAATCTAAATGTAATCTACAAAAGAGCACAAATGTAATCTAAAAGTAATCTACAAAAGAGCACAAAAATAAGCTGAATACAATCTAAAAGTAATCTAAAAGCAAACCACAAGAGCACAAGTAATCTACATTTAATCTTAAAGTAATCTAAATGTAATCCACAAGAGCATAACAATAAGCTAAATATAATCTAAAGGTAATCTACAAAAGAGCACAAAAGTAATTTAAAAGTAATATAAAACTGCACAAAAGTAATTTAAGAGTAATCTACAAAACAGCATTAATAACTATGCAACAACTATAAATGTGTCATCTAAGAGATTATATTACTGGCTACAAAGTTTGCCATGTACTTTGTAATCAGTAACTGTAATGTATCATGAGTAATCCACTCAGCTCTGACACTGATATAAACAGAAACACACTCTGACCTTCCCCTTGGCGTTTCCGGTGTAAATGTACTCTCCGCGTCGGTCAAACGCCGCCACTACATTCAGATCCGAGTCGTCGTCCACCGGCAAAACCACGTGTTTGGAGTCGGACAGCGTGAGCAAGACGGGCGCAGACTTCATGGGACACACCAGTACCTTATTCCTAGAACACACACACATAGTTTATATTTCCGTACTATTTTAAAATTTGCTGTAAATTTCAGTTCAGTTCATTAAGTAGTTTTAGTTTCGTCTTTATTTTGTGAACACATTTCTACTTAGCTTATATATATTTAGTTTTAGTAATTGTTGCTCATCAAAGTGAACAAAACATGTCCAGAGCAGAGTTTAGTATTTACAGAGCTTGTGAGTGATAACAATAAAATAATAGTTAGAACAGACACTGAAACCAAAACCACACAAACGCGAGGAATAAAAGTAAAAACGATGAACACAATCTTTATTACACTAAAGATCACACTGTGTATGTAGTTAAACAAGTCTATTTTACAATTTTTCGGCAAAAGTGTGTGTGTGTTTAGTGTAAAAGCACCATCTACTGGTGTTTCTCTAAACAGCCACAGAATGAGTGGTTATTCTGAAAACGATTATTGATTTTTGCAATTTTCATTTCCATTTTTTCAGTGACTGATGTTTGTTACAGTGAGTTTTAGCTCATCATGTATTGTGAATTGTCAATTTTATTTTTAGGTAACGAAAATGTGTTGACCGAAAATTAGTTTAGTCTTAAACTAAAACAACTGTCGCAATATAGTAATCTATATTTAATCTTAAAGTAATATACAAAAATAACCTAAAAGCAAACTACAAAAGAGCACAAAATTAATCTAAAAGCAAACAAAAAAAAGAGCACAAAAGCACAAAAAAACACACAAACGCACACAAAAGCACTCAAATGCACACATCCAAGAAGGGTAGTAATGGATTAAATGTAATCTGGATCACGATATTACAGTTTTTTTACAGTACTTTTATGGATTACATGATCACAACTTGTTCACAATTAATAATTTCATTTAATTTTTCTAATTTTTAGCACAAATGTAATCTATTAATGTAATGTAATCTTAAAGCAATCTACAAAGATAATCTAAAAGTAGTACACAAAAAATAATAATCTAAATGTAATCTAAAAAGCAAATGACAAGAGAACAAAAAAAACAATGTATTATAAAAGTAATCTAGAAAAGAGCACTAAAGTAATAAGTAATTTTAAAAAAACAGAAAAAAGTAATCTATATGTAATCTAAAAGTAATCAACAAAAAGACCACAAAAAATCTAAATGTAATCTACAAAAGTAATCTAAAAGTAAACTACAAAAGAGCACAGAAGTAATCTTAATGTAATCTAAAAGTAATCTAAAAAAGATCACAAAAGTAATCTTAATCTAAAAGTAATCTACAAAAGATCACAAAAATAATCTAAAAGTAATCTACAAAAGAGCACAAAAGTAATCTAAATGTAATCTAAAAGTAATCTACAAAAGACCACAAAAGTAATCTACAAAAGTAATCTAAATGTAATCTACAGAAGTAATCTAAATGTAATCTACAAAAGACCACAAAAGTAATCTACAAAAGTAATCTAAATGTAATCTACAGAAGAGCACAAAAGTCAATCGGACATCCGTTTGTGTTATTTAGCGATGTGTAAAAACAATGTGAAGTGCGCCGCGGTGGTTGACGGGTACGAGAGAAAGTGACAGCACTCACATGTCTCGGGGGTGATACTGCAGCTTGAGGATGGGGGAGGGAAAGCGGAAGCGCTGGTCACAATCTCCCGTCAGGACGTCCCACTGGGAGACGATATTATCAGTGGAGGCGCTGACCAGCTTATGACCATCCCGACTCCAGCTGCAGGAACACACACACACACACACACACACACACACACACACACACACACACACACACACACAAAAGCCCACATGGTCACATCAGAGCAAACACACACTCACATACTAATTATTTGTGTGTGTGTGTAACTGAGAGAGCAGATGGGGAGTGTGTATGTATTTGGTGTATACCTGAGCGAGCACACAGGGTGTATGTGTGCACTGATGATTTTGGCGATTCCTCTGGTCAGGAAGTCCCAGATGACGATGCGTCCGTCATTGCAGCCGACAGCGAGTAGTGTTCCCCAGCGGTTAAACGTACAGGTCAGAGCCATACTGATGCAGTCCAGAGTCCCATCAGCCTCCTGCATAAGCACACACATACATACATACATACATACATACATACATACATACACACATATATATGAGCACACACACCACACACAAACTAGGATTTACAAACACACTTTTCACCTGTTTAAATTTAATAAATTTAAAAAAATTATACAAAAATGACATATATTAAAATACATATTCATTAAATTAACTAAGACCAACAAAGCACATAAATATGCACATTTAATTATTCATAAATGTATATAACCATAATTAAATTATTCATATATTATTATTTTTGTTTATATATATATATATATATATATATATATAATCAGTGTTGCATAAGTTATTTCAAAACAGTAATTAATTACATCATCACAATAGCAGTTAAATCACTTTTTTAATGACCTTGTCTGAAAATTAACTTAATTACTCCTCAACAAGTTGTTTAATAAACATAAATCCACATATATCTCAACACACAGACTTTAAACACGTAATTAATTCTTTAATTTTCAGTCAAACCGGACCGTATATTGTCATCAAGTAATTTCTCAATACAGTTTTCTTCAGCATGAATGAATATGAAGGTCTTTTAGTTTAAAAACAGAATTATTCTGCAAGATATAAAGTAATTTTCATTGAGGTAAAGTTGCTTTTAGATTCACACATTTGTTCAGTGGCAACTTGTGTTGGCTCCCTATATTGTTTACCGTGGTACTTTGTATATTCGGTCTGAAACACATCTAAGTATGACTTTAAAACATCATTAGCACTATTTAAAGGTGCAGTGTGTAAATCTGACTTCCAGTGGTTGAACTAGGTATTGCACTTCTGGATCAAAACAAACGCAAGTGCGGGTTGCCAGATTGAGGACAGAAGCGAGTGATTTAAATCATGTTCTAAATTAAAGCAGCGGCACACGATAGAAGGAATATTCTCCATATGAGCAACATCTCGAATTGATATATTAGAAACAGCTTCTATTTCAGCTGAACAACAGCTCAGGTACAGCTCATGTGCTTTATTCAGTGTTAAACGCTGATAATGTGAGTCTGACATGACATTTATTACCATAATTCTGAAAGCAGCAGCAGATAGTTCAGCTCAGATCTGGAGAATAAGATAAAGCGTCTGAAACTCAACTTCAGAACTGAGACTCAGTGGAAACCAACACATATCAGTGATTCAGCATCTACATTTAATCATGTTCAAGAGCTTTAAATTGTGTTCATTAGATTATAAAGTTTATTATTGTGCTGGAGTGCAGTGAGTGCTCTATTCTGTGCTGCTGAATGCCTTTGTTTACACTTCTGTCCTGTTTCGTCTGCTGCAAACAGCCCAAACTGCTCATCACTGCGTATCTCGTCATGTAGTGTGTTGTTAGGACACGGGGTTACAATGTAACCTGCTCACCTAATGTTTACACTCCTAATATTTATAGTATCTGCTAATTAATAATCTCATGTGGAACTCTGAATCTGCGTCTCATTTCAGAGTCTGCTACTGTCCACCAGAGGGCGCATTTCAGTCACATGCTCTGAAAGCCTTCCTGACTGAATGAAATACACTGTTTTCCACCATCTGGCAACCCGGGGTGCTAAAATATAATTGGCTAAACTGGCATTGGGCGGGTTAAATGACCAAAACAAAGACAGGCGCTCCAGCACGGAAAACACATGTTCACAGCAGGATATCTGACTTCAGCATTGTTTCTCAGATAAACAGGAATGCTGTTTGAGCATGTTTCTGAAATATCTGCACACACATGATGCTGTTTTTACACTTTAGAAAGATCAAACACATACATACAGCACCTTTAACTGACTGTGAACAATGTTGTATTTCGATATAACATATGAAACATTTGATATCGCTGGCTGCTATAACATCATTTCAATATTGAGAACTTGCATGCATCACTTTTCTGAAATTATAGTATAAAGGAGAATTTCAGAATGTGTGAATATTAACAACATCTTTACCTCAATGTATTATTCTCTGCTGTTTTTTTCAATGTACCTACCAGTATCTACAATATTGAAGCCAAATATGTTAAAAGTGTACTTAAAACACCTAAAAATGAAAAGTTGCCCAAAGCAATTAAATAACAGCACCTAATTGCCCACAACACTGCATATAACAACAAGACATGGTATATAATAAATGCACAACAGTATTCATAACATGTTCACTCAGACTTAATACTAATTGCACATGTACTGAATGCATTTATAATGAGTATTTACAGTACCTCTGGATAATTCTGCCCGAACGACTCTGTAAGACAGAAAAAAGGCAGATTTAATACCTTACAGCGTTATGGTACAGCATTATTAAATATATATTAATATACACAGACATCATTTATGATTATAGGCGTTTACGAATCAGACAGTGCACATCAGATGGGATCTAAATATCATATAGATATAATAAATAGTGGTTAATGTTTAATATAGCTATTACAGCTGCAGTTAGACATTGTTATTGTTCGGTAAAGTTTGTGCTGATGCTAAACGCAGCGCTAGCAGGTGTTAGCACGCAGCTAGCAGACTCATAACAGCGGAGCTCACCGAGCAACTCCAGATTCATCCTTGCGGCTCCACGAACACAGAAAACCGCCGAAATAAACAAATGTAAAGCCGAAAATATGCGAAGATTCAGAATATCCAAACACTCCCGTAAAACACCGCTGCGCGACTGGCGCTGAGCTGCGATAAAGGACCCCAAAACAAAGCGCCCGGAGCGCGCCTGAGCGAAAAAAGCAGACTGCGCGCATCATTCACACACAAAACAGTCCAACCAAATTCACTAATATAGGAAACCTAATTGTATGGTTTTGTTGACTGGATGTGCTTATATATTATCTGTCTCAGAGACCCTTTAAACAAGAAAGACTTTCGCACTTTAAAGATGTATAATGTTTATAATGTTAAATGTGTGTGCAGTTTGTGTGTTTATATTTGTGTCAGTCCTGGCATTCGGTAATATTTCAGCTTGAGCAAACTCATTTTTAAAAGTGTATTGATTGTATTTTTTAAATAGCCTACATAATTAGGCGCAATATAAACTTTCAAAACATCATTTCCCACCTCAGGCATTAAAGCCTACATACTATTTTCTGTTTTATTCTTATTAGGACACCCAGTATTCTCAACCCTGTAACGGACAAAACTGAGTTGGTAATAATAGTATTTTAAAAAGCTTTTGCTATAAAACCAACATTTTCCTATTGCTCATGTAAGGGCCCTAAGCTAACCTGACCAGCTAAGACCAGGCTGGAAATGGCTGGAAACCTGCCTGGAAATGGCCAAAACCCCTCTAAAACCACCCTGGTCGACCAGCTAAAACCAGCCAACCAGCCTAGGCTGGTTTAAGCTGTTTTTTTTTCAGTAGGGGGAGGCCATGTAGTAAGTGCTGTGCAGGTAAACCTCACTCCTCTGACCTCCATAGGTGCTCTAGCGACAGACTCTAGAGGCCATGGTCTTTAGCCTCCTTGGTAGAGCAAGAGAGCTGAATGATGTCACTTTCTGTCTGTGATGTCATATATATATATATATATATATATATATATATATATATATATATATATATATATATATATATATATATATATATATATATATATATACATACATACATATTATATTTTTTAATGCTAAAACTGATTTTAATGTAATTTTTTTCTTTTATTCATTATAATGTACAAAGTAAATCGATGAAAAATGCTTTTAAAATGTAATTTTAGTCAACAACCACTTTAAAAGATATGCGGGACTGAAATATTACCGAATGCCAGGAATGACCCATTACCCCCTGGCACCTTTTTCACTGTAAAATGCTAGATGCTATTGTTCTTCAAATAAAATAAAACTGTCATATCAGCATGAATCGAAGTGTTTTAGATCTTTAAACCCAGAAGCACTGCGCTTTAATCAAATTCTGACCTCAGTCATTTTAACTCACAATCGCTGTCATTAAAATAGCTGGCCAATGCCTTAAATTATACCTCCTACATTTGAACCCTTATAAAGTTTTTGAAAGACTTTTACATTTGAACGTTTTAAAGTTAAAACGTTTAAAGTCATGAGTTAAACACGTTATAAACGTGCTAACAATATAAACATTTATGTTGCTTTGGTCTTAAAACCTGTCACAAGTATTAAAATGTACAAAAGAGAATAAAACAGATGAAAAACTGATAATGAAAGAGAGAATTTGTGTATTTGTGTATGTTTTGTGTTTGTGTAACATTTAAAAAACTGGGACTCAATTCACAAATGTTTAATGATACAAACTTTGCATTTAAATTATGGGCTTTACAAAACGTGTCTTCTAATTATTCACTCCGCATCAGCACATGAAAAAAAAAAATGTATACTAAACTTTTTTAAAAACTTTTTATACTAAATAACAGAGCAAACAAGTATTTTTACGATTAAATTAATATGAAAACTGAGTTTTTCAGTTCTAGCGGCACTACATGCAACACTCGCACAGTTTCCTTATGGCCAGCAGTCTATTCCTGTGTTCAACCGAAACCGCGCTCTCAGATCCAAAATGGCGTCTATAGAATGGCGCCCGTGAGCATCCGGGTACCTGATAACTCGACCTATCAGCGAGCGGATGAGGAAACGGGGCGGGCTAGGGCGTCCTCAGAAAATTGGCTATTGCAGCATAATGAGAAGACTTAATTGACATGTAAACTATAGGATCGCATCCTAAAATCCTATCGGAGAGTATTCAGTGTTCTAAAGTCCTCAAAGCTACCCGCAAAGCTCTTTTCATCCACGCCGCATAAACGTGAGAGCGACACAGTGACGTTTCTTCCGTGTCGACCAATGAGCGGCCTTCTAATGTGGGACACGAGCACTGTGACCTATCGAGAGCGCCATCAGACTGAATAGATGTACAGTTATAGATGTAGATGTGACGATTTAAACGCGCGGAGTTAATTTAACATCTTGTAATCTTTTCCATCTTGTTGGATTTTAAACATAGATATTCTTAGACTTCCAGTTGTGTGTTTGCATTTATAAGCCTTAAATTTGAACATGTTTGAATATATAGAGAGATCTAGACTGTTATAGTCTATGCGGTTTGGTTCTGGCGCATGCGCAGTGTTCTTACTCGTTATGAAACATGCTGTTTTGGCCCGGTTTTGTGTATCTGGACTTTATTGGACTGAGGTGAACTGTGCTGCGCAGGTTCTTCAGAAACTCTGACATGATTTTATCTCTGGGACTCAGATAAAATCATTTCTCTGCATTATTGACAGCTTGGGTGAGTGCAGATTTCTCAAACTTATGTTATTTGATGCGTTAATGACGTATAAACTGGAGATAAAGATTATGTAAATAGCGAACTCATGATCCATGTATTTAAAAAGTGCGCAGTTTTGTTTATATCTGAAATATGATCAAACTTTTGCTCTTTTGCTTGTGTTTATGTGGTATTTTGTGACGTAAGTGAGACTTTCTGGAATGACCCAGTTCTAGGATTGAGGGTCAGGTTATTAAACGTTATAAAACGACCTGAACAACTGTAATTCAGTGATGATAATGCGCGTTATGGATATTAAATGTATTTACCAGTATTATTAAAATAAAAAATAAACTCTTTAAAGAGTCGAGCTGCTTTATGTATGTCATGGCATTTTGTTACATAAAAATTAATTTGAGGTGAAAAACGTATTTTATTTTTTCAGTTATTTAGTGTTTTTTTTTATATATTTTAACGCAAAACAACGTAAGATATAATATATATATATAATATAATAATAAATAACAATAAAATAAATTACAAAAATGTAAAATTTTTGCATGGTTAACTATATACAAAGTAAACTTACTGTAAAGCAAAAACTTAGAAAATTCATGAACATTAATTATTATTGATAATTTTTAAACACTTTATGCACTTTATAATGTCAGTATTGTTGTTTGATAAGCATTATTATAATTAATTGATATAGCTGTACAATAATATAATATAACCTGATATGAACACATTCAATTACAAATAGTAATTTGTCATTTAAACTGTAAGGGCATCCGCTGCGCAAAACATATGCTGGATAAGTTGGCGGTACATTCCGCTGTGGCAGTCCCTGATTAATAAAGGGAATACGCTGAAAAGAAATGAATGAATGAATTTGTATTTACTGTGTTCAAATTTAATTCAAACTGTTTTTAATTGATAAAGTTTTACTAAATTTACACAATCTAAAAAATGTCCGTCATGTGCTAATTACACATTTTAGCAACGTCCAAAACATTCTATGAAGCATATTAATAAGATACTAATTCATGTTAAACATGTTTAGCAAAAATTAAAAATGCTTGGAACATGTTAGCAACTTTTTATTTGATACTAGAACGGTGTAAAATCTTAGCCAAGTTTAAGTCATGCTACTGACGTGTTAAACTTTGGAACTATGTACTAGCAGCCTGGTAAATATAGTAAACCGAGTAAAACTTGCTGGCCATATGTAAAATGAGTAGCTGATGTGTTGACCCAAACATGTTGACCCATGTTAGAAATTGGAAATGAGTTAACAACATGCTAGTTTAAGCTAGCAACATGTAACTCATTGTTAGTGGCTGCATCCGAAACGTATTTGAATGTAAACGTACTATTTGGCCTTTAGAAAAGTACGTTTTATACAGTATGAATGTGAAAAGTATGAATGTAATTCGGATGTACTACGTCCGCCATTTTGTCATGGTCACGTGACCTACCTGCGTCAATTGCGTCGCGTTACTCCCATTCATGAATTCGCTCGCGGGGCATCATGGGATAGCGCAGTGTGCATGGGATGCACACTCCAGAATCTCACCGGAAGTAGTAAGTCATCCGAGTACTTCTGACATACTGATTTTCAAATTCTATGAATTCAGACATACTACTCGGCTCGCATACTGATTTAACCGTACTGTATAGTATGGAAGTATGCGGTTTCAGCTAATGTCTTAGAATGTTAGGCAAATTTTAATGCTAAAAATGTGTAAAAATGTGTTATAAACATGTTAGCAACGTGCTAATCAAGCTAGCATAGTGGAACAAAATGCTATAAATTCTTTTTCTTTTTAACATAACGTTAAGACATGTTTGCGAAGTCCTAAAATGCTCAATACATGCTGCCAATTTAACATGTTAAGCATGTTAAGAACACGCTAGCAGACTGCTAAATATAGTTGGAGTAATCATAGTAAAACATGTTGACTCATATTAGTTATATGTTAAATGTTCGAAATGAGTTAGCAACAGGTTAGCAAGGGGTTGCCAATTAACAATATGTAACATAGTCAATGTCTGAGAATTTTAGGTAGATGGTAACAATGTTTAAAAATGTGTAATAAACATGTTGAACAACATGCTAATCGGGTTAGCACAGTGTTAAAAATGTCAGAAACATGCTATCGATGTTCAAATTATTGTAGCATGTTAGCAAAATACTAAGTCATGTTGACATAGAGTTAAAATATGTTCGCCAAATCTTAAAAATGCACAAAACATGTTTGCAACGTGATATTTCATGCTAGCATAGTGCTAAAATGTTAGCAATGTTCAAACTATTGTGTTCACATGTTTAATATGTACTGCTAAATATAGTAAGAACATTTTAAGCCATATGTTAAAGATTAGAAATGGGTTAGCAACATGCTAATTCAAGCTAGCAACACAACACCCATGGTTAATGTCTTAGAATGTTAGATGATAATGATACAACATGATAATCAGGCTAGCACAGTGCATGTCAGAAATATGTTATCAACATGCTAAAAATTCTAGAAGCATGTTAGCTAATACAAATACGAGATGTTGACATAATGGTAAAACATGTTCGCCAAGTCCTAAAAATGATCAAACCATGCTAGCATCTTGCTAATTCATGTTAGCGTAGTGTTAAAATGTTAGCCATGTTAAAACATTTTGTTTACATGTTACATATAAACTTCTTAATAAAGTAATAACATTAAACGCTAGAAATTAGTTAGCAACATGCTAATTCAAGCATACAACATGTGACCTATGGTTAAAATCTTAACATGTTAGCCAAATGTTAATTCTCGTTAGCAATTTGTGTTATAAACATGTCAGCAACAGGCTAATCAATGCTAACATGCTGATAAAACACACCAGTTTTGTGTTATTAGTGTAGTACTGTGGTTATCAACACGTAATTAACACAATGATATTAAGTGTATGTTGGAATGATTGTGTGTTGTGTTGGTCAGCTGTGGGTGATGTCGGTGAACTCGGTGCACTGGTTCCGGAAGGGTCTGCGTCTGCATGATAACCCTGCGCTGCTGGAGGCTCTGAATGGGGCCGACACACTGCGCTGCGTTTACTTTCTGGACCCCTGGTTCGCTGGGGCCTCCAACCTGGGCGTCAACCGCTGGAGGTGAGTAAAACACACACACACACACACACACACACACACACACACACACACACACACACACACACACACTCAGAACACACTTTATGTGATATATGATGATTTATCGCTCATATATATATATATATATATATATATATATATATATAGTTAAGAATAAAATATAGAAAATGCAAAACATTAAATAAATAAAACATAACAATATATTCAAATACTTTATTAAATATATATCAGTAATATCACAAAATCTCATTCAAAAAGCATTGAAGTATAAAACGTTTATAAATTGTAAAAAAAAAAAATATTAATACTATAAATTAAAATAGCCTTTAGGTATATTTTAGTAAATTTGATTTATTTAAAATGTTGTATTCAATTATTTAGAATATTTAAAAAATAATATTTTAATTATAAATATATAAAATAATAAAAATAATATTACATCTAAAGCATAATAAACCACTGAGATATTGTATTAATAATATGTTAAATTTAATTTTTAAATATTAAAGGCTGTTTTAATACACTGCTAAAATATTAGATTTATTAATAATTTATCGTTAATAAGCCTGTGAATGTAACATTAACAAATGATAAAGTATTATAATAATATATCTTCCATTGTCAGACTGCACTTTTATCTTGCTTTTATTATTTATTTGCGTTTGTTTGTGCAAGTGCGCCTCCTGGAGGCTCTGTAAAGAATGACACCCAAACTCCTGTTAAAAATGTGTTTGATATTACTGAGATTTAATCATTTATAATGAGCAGAGCAGCTTTTCAGAGTGTTCATTTTGATTGTGAGTTTGTCCTATGGGATCATGCTCAGGTTTATGGAATGTTATTTTGATGATTTACCAGGGTAAAGCAAGTGTTTTTGATGATTTACTCTGGTAAAGTGAGTGTTTAGTGAGTGTTTTTGAGGTTTTACTGTGGTAAAGCGAGTGTTTTCGATGATTTACTGTGGTAAATTGAGTGTTTTTGATGATTTACTGTGGTAAAGCGGGTGTTTGATAATTTACTGTGGTAAAGTGAGTGTTTAGTGTTTGTTTTTAATTATTTAATGTGGTAAAGTGAGTGTTTATGGCGATTTACTGTTGTAAAATGAGTGTTTATGGTGATTTACTTTGGTAAAGTGAGTGTTTATGGTGATTTACTGTGGTAAAGTGAGTGTTTTTGAGGTTTTACTGTGGTAAAGTGAGTGTTTTCTGTTATTTACTGTGGTAAAGTGAGTGTTTAGTGAGTGTTTTTGATGATTTACTGTGATAAAGAGAGTTTATGGTGATTTACTGTGATAAAGTGAGTGTTTTTGATGGTTTACTGTGGTAAAGTGAGTGTTTAGTGAGTGTTTTCTGTTATTTACTGTGGTAAAGTGAGTGTTTAGTGAGTGTTTTTGATGATTTACTGTGATAAAGAGAGTGTTTATGGTGATTTACTGTGATAAAGTGAGTGTTTTTGAGGTTTTACTGTGGTAAAGTGAGTGTTTTCTGTTATTTACTGTGGTAAAGTGAGTGTTTTTGATGGTTTACTGTGGTAAAGTGAGTGTTTAGTGAGTGTTTTCTGTTATTTACTGTGGTAAAGTGAGTGTTTTTGATGGTTTACTGTGGTAAAGGGAGTGTTTAGTGAGTGTTTTCTGTTATTTACTGTGGTAAAGGGAGTGTTTAGTGAATGTTTTTAAGGATTTACTGTGGTAAAGTGAGTGTTTAGTGAGTGTTTTCTGTTATTTACTGTGGTAAAGTGAGTGTTTTCTGTTATTTACTGTGGTAAAGTGAGTGTTTTTGATGGTTTACTGTGGTAAAGTGAGTGTTTAGTGAGTGTTTTCTGTTATTTACTGTGGTAAAGTGAGTGTTTTTGATGGTTTACTGTGGTAAAGGGAGTGTTTTCTGTTATTTACTGTGGTAAAGTGAGTGTTTTTGATGGTTTACTGTGGTAAAGTGAGTGTTTAGTGAGTGTTTTCTGTTATTTACTGTGGTAAAGGGAGTGTTTAGTAAGTGTTTATGATGATTTACTGTGATAAAGAGAGTGTTTATGGTGATTTACTGTGATAAAGTGAGTGTTTTTGAGGTTTTACTGTGGTAAAGGGAGTGTTTTTGATGGTTTACTGTGGTAAAGTGAGTGTTTAGTGAGTGTTTTCTGTTATTTACTGTGGTAAAGGGAGTGTTTAGTGAATGTTTTTAAGGATTTACTGTGGTAAAGGGAGTGTTTAGTGAGTGTTTTCTGTTATTTACTGTGGTAAAGGGAGTGTTTAGTGAATGTTTTTAAGGATTTACTGTGGTAAAGGGAGTGTTTAGTGAGTGTTTTCTGTTATTTACTGTGGTAAAGGGAGTGTTTAGTGAATGTTTTTAAGGATTTACTGTGGTAAAGGGAGTGTTTAGTGAGTGTTTTCTGTTATTTACTGTGGTAAAGTGAGTGTTTTCTGTTATTTACTGTGGTAAAGTGAGTGTTTTTGATGGTTTACTGTGGTAAAGGGAGTGTTTTTGATGGTTTACTGTGGTAAAGTGAGTGTTTAGTGAGTGTTTTCTGTTATTTACTGTGGTAAAGTGAGTGTTTTTGATGGTTTACTGTGGTAAAGTGAGTGTTTAGTGAGTGTTTTCTGTTATTTACTGTGGTAAAGTGAGTGTTTTTGATGGTTTACTGTGGTAAAGTGAGTGTTTAGTGAGTGTTTTTGAGGATTTACTGTGGTAAAGTGAATGTTTTCTGTGATATACTGTGGTGAATGTTTATTAAGTGTTATTTTGATGATTTACTGTGGTAAATTAAGTGTTTACGTCACACACACAGATTTGACGTTCATAACTGGTTTCCACGGCAATGACCCACTTTTGCTGCAGCGCCGTCACGAGCACAGTGATATTTACAGCACACGCCTGTCTGAGAGAGAGAGAGAGAGAGAGAGTGTGTGTGTGTGTGTGTGTGTAGAGAGAGAGAGAGAGAGGAGAGAGATCTTAATCACAGCAGATCTTTCTTCTCCCCAGAGAGAGAGAGAGAGAGAGAGAGAGATCTGAATGAAAGAGAGAGAGGAATGAATGAATGAATGAATGAATGAAAAAGAGAAGGCAGATTCTGTGTGAGCCTACTGATAACTGATAGCCAATATATTAGACCATAAATATGAATATTCATTTTTCAAGTTTCTGCATGATCACAAAAACAAAAGACAAACACAAGTGAACAACTCATTTTATTCTGAAACCTTAAATGAGACCTATTCCGCCCCTTTTTAAAGATGTAAACTGTCTCTGCTGTCTCTAGAGTGTGTGTGTGTGTGTGTGTGTGAGTTTGAGCTGAGAATAACACACAGATATTGTTCTCCAGCTGTCTGAAACTGACCCTTTTTTATCCTAATTGTGGCGTTTGGTGACTGTCGCTTTAAATGCAAATGAGATCATATTCTTTTTCAGAAGAGGGCGGAGCTACAGATGCCTGCGTGTCAGCGTAGCGACAGGTGTAAATCATCAGTGTGTGTGTTGTGAGTGCTGGTCAGGTGCGCTTCAGTGTGAGTGTGTGTTGATGCTTGTGTCAGTCTATGTCACTCCTGTCGCTGTTCATCTAAAACTCCACATCTATAATCCTCTGAGTCTATGCTGACATCATCTTCAGCAGCTTAAACACTCTAATGGCTAACGGACAGACGGCTGCTTCTCACTCAGGGCTGCTGGACATGCTAATGAGATGGAGAGATGGGCACTAGTGGGCGGGGCTTTCCCTTCTGATGACATGTATAAAGGGAGAATGCCAATCAAAGAGTTCCTTCATCAAGTCTGATTATAATAAACACACTACATTCATGTTGAGCATTAGAGGCTGGAGATATTCACACACTGCTGACACACTACTGGGGTTAAACCACACATAAAAGTCAGCTCTGCATAATAGGTGCCCTTTAACTTGGCTGAGAGACACAGACGAGTGTGTGTGCTGTGATTTGTTCAGCGTGTGTGTGTGTGTGTGTGAAGCACAGCGGTCAGCCGTCTGAGCCGTGTGTGTTGTGATTAAATGATGTGAGTAGGTCAGCTGAGTAAACTTATCTACAGTAGACCGTCTGATCTGACCATCTGTCTCGCACGTTTTCATCCGAAGATGTCTATTAGCTTTATGCGCAAAACTGCGATATTGTATAAAACGTTAGGGAATATTCCCAGTACTGGGTTGCAGCTGGAGGGGCATCGGCTGTGTAAAAAACATGCTAGATAAGTTGGCGGTTCAATCCGCTGTGGAAACCCCAGATTAATAAAGGGACTAAGCTGAAAATGAATGAATGAATGACGTTAGCGAATAAAGCAGCACTTCCATCCAGTCACATGCGAATAGACATCCTGCGGCACGATACGTGTGAATGACGCCATCGATCACGTCATTTGCACCGCCTCATTCGCGCATATCGTGCCGCAGAATGTCTATTCGCGCGTTTGCATTGTTGGTTGTTGGTGTCCCGGGGGAACTCCTCCTGTCTACACCGACAACAGTTCATCAAACTGGGCTCGGCTCCGTCAGAAGGGCCGCTGAGAGCCTCCATCATCCAGTGTCCGGAGGAGTTTATGAGCTCACAGAGCTGGCTGCATCTCTGAAAGGCTCTAGTGGACTCAGACACGGCTCCAAACGTATCAATACTGTTTTTCAGCCTTCCTAAAGCACATAAACACTGTTATTTTCCCCGCCCAAATCCGCGTCTGTTCTGAAGTGAATTTGACGCGCGAACAAAGCGAGTTAACTCAAATGTTCACCCGGCTATTTACGCGCGAATAGCACGATTTACAAGCGCGTTCCGCGTCTGATGTGAACACAGCATCAGACACACATTTATATATATGTATATATACATCTGAGAGGAAGCTAAACCACATAACTCGCACTGACTTTACTCTCTAGAGCTGGTTACAGCTCAGCTTATGTGATCTTTTCCTGTTTTTCTTGTGTGTGTCTCAGGTTTCTCCTTCAGAGTTTGGAGGATCTGGACGCTAGTCTTCGTAAACTAAACTCATGCCTGTTCGTGATTCGCGGTCAGCCGGCTGACATCTTCCCACGACTCTTCAAGGTCAGACTTATGTGACGTTTATGACCTCTGATGATGCAGTGATTGATTTGCTGAGTGTGTCGCTCACTTTGCTGAAAACAAAACAAAAAGTGATGTTTGAGTCAGTGATTCAGAGATCAGTTCATAAAGACTTCGTATGAGTCAGTCATTTTGAATGAATCTCTTATATATAAATGAACGAATTGTGTATATTTATATACATGTGTATATGTTAGATTTCATTTAAAAAAAACTTCTGAATTGAGTCAAATGAGTCGACTCAGTACAAATGAATCATTGATCTACATTGATTCAGTATTAATGTTGTGACTTAACTCGCTGAATCAAAGGAGAAGAAAAGAGTCAACTCACAGATTTAAAAGAGTCAGTTTACTAAATGAAGTGAGTCAACTTACTGAATCAAATTTGCTTTTACTAATTTTAATGTTTTTGTCTTTTTTGGCTTGTATTTTATATATATATATATGTATTTTTTTTTTTTTGATACAGCTTAGACTTTAAAAGCATTTTAAATTTTAACACAGTTTTATTTTACTGTTTACAGGGAAATAATTATTGCGCTAAAATGTTTGTTATTCCAGGTTGATCCAAAGGAGTTCACTCCTTTTTGAGTGGAAACAAATGAATCAATGAGTTAGTATTATGAGTTGACTCACTGAATCAGTTGTGACTCAACCCGCTGAATCAAATTCGTTGATTTATTAATTATAAAGACTCACTGAATTTAAAGAGTCGGTCGACTGAATCAAGTGAATCGACTGACTGAATCAAATTTAGTTTTAGTAATTGTGTTGTTATTGCCATTTGAATTTTTTGTCTAAATAGTTTTAATATAATTGTTGTGACTACAACCATGAAAGAATTGTCATCGATTCCTATGAGATTTATAATCTCTTTATGACAGTGAAATAATTCCTGTATTACTGTAAATTAAATGTTAGTTATTCGGAATCGAATCAAATGAGTTGACTCCCTTTTGAGTGGAAACAAATGAATCCTTGATTTGGTATTATGAATTGACTCATTGAATCAGTTGTGACTCATCTTGCTGAATCAAATTAATTGATTTATTAATTCTAAACAGTCATTGAATTTAAAGAGTCAGTTCACTGAATCAAGTGAATCGACTAACTGAATCAAATTTAGTTTTTTGCCTCTTGTATTTTTTTGGTCTAAATATTTTTATATATTTATTTTGACTGCAATCATAAAATAATTTTCATCAATTCCTATGAGATTAATGGTCTCTTATGACACAGCAATTGTTTAAATTTAAACACAGCTACAATAAAAGTGTTAAAATGTTAGTAATTCTGCATTGAATCAAATGAGTTGCCTAGGTTTTGAAAGTATACAAATGAATCATTATGAGCAGACACACTGAATCAATTGTGACTCAAATCACTGAATCAAATAAGTTGATTTGTTGATTTGCAAGAATCAACTCACAGAGTCAATTTCCGTACCGAAGTGAATCAACTAACTGAATCGAATATTATTGTTTCTGTCATTTTTAAATGTCTTGTCTATATAGTTTATATATAGATATTTCATTACAAATTTGTCATTTCTTAAAGTTTACTTTTGTAGTGGATACATATGAATCATTGATACATGGTTATGACTTGACCAACTGAATCAGTTGTGACTCAAATTACTGAATCAAATAAGTTGATTTATTGATCTGAAAGAGTCAACTCGCATAACTAAAAGAGTCAATTAACTGAATCGAATGTTAATGTTAAGTTTTCGTCTATAGTTTTTAAATTGATATTTCAATTATCATTACTTAAAGTTGAACTGAAATAGAATAAAGAACAAACACAACACAGTGACTGAAAGCAGAAGCTATAAAATAATCTGTTGTGTCAGGAATGGAAGGTTTCTCGATTGACATTCGAGTTCGACTCGGAGCCGTTCGGGAAGGAGCGAGACGCGGCGATAAAGAAACTAGCGTGTGAAGCAGGAGTGGAGGTGATCGTGAAGATCTCTCACACGCTCTACGATCTCGACAGGTCAGAACACCAGAATTGAATCATACATTTGACTCATTTGAGCACTGAATCGTTTGAGTCTGATTCATGTGATTCATCTTCACTCAGGATCATCGAGCTGAACGGCGGTCAATCTCCGCTAACGTACAAACGCTTCCAGACACTAGTGAGCAGCATGGAGCCGCCCGACCCGCCCCTCGCCTCGCCAGACAGAGGCATGATGGGAAAATGTGTGACGCCCATCAGCGAAAACCACCGCGACAAATACGGCGTCCCCCTGCTGGAGGAACTAGGTAATACATTTATACATTTATTTACAGCTGATGTTTACTTTTATGCTAATAGCGAAGAGTTATAATTAACGTTTCTAACCACAGATCAGACGGCATAGCTATAATCTGTTTTCTATAATATAACACACACAGTTTAAATGCGAATATGAATCTGAAATGTAAATATTTTTTTGTTTTTGAGAGTGAGATAAATAATTATTAGAAATAAAATGTCTGATGCCTATCTACGACAAATACAGCGTCCCCCTGCTGGAGTAGCTCGGTAACACATTTACTCTTTTTTTTTTTTTTACTCTTAACTTATTTAAATATAATGTCAAAGATGATGTCTAGATTTTAGGCTAATAACGAAGGGTTATAATATACGTTTATAACCACAGATCAGACGGCGTAGCTATAATCTGTTTATATAGTAGTAAACAATTTAATAACGTGTTCAAAATTACATTGTGATTATAATCTCTCTTTTTTTTTAAATCGTGTCGTCTTGATACAATTTAAACCACGAATATGAATTCAAAATGTAATTTATTTTAGTTTTTAGTTTTGAGAGTGAGATAAATATTTATTTCAAATAAAATGTGTGACATCTGTTAGCAAAAACCACTGCGACAAATACGGCGTCCCTCTGCTAGAGAAGCTCTGTAAAACGTCTACTCTATTTTATCAATTTATTTGATTGTTACAGATAATGTCTAAACTTTAGACTAATACCGAAGTGTTATAATTTACGTTTTTAACCACAGATCAGATGACGTATCTAGAATCTGTTTATATAGTATTATACAATTAATAACGTGTAAAAAATTACGTGATTATATTCTCTAATTTAAAAAAATTTGTACCGCCTTGATGCATTTATGAATATGAATTTGAAATGTAATTTATCCTTAGTTTGTAGTTTTGAGAGTGAAATAAATAATCATTACAAATAAAATGCGTGATGCCCATCAGTGAAAATCTCTGCAACAAATACAGCGTCCCCCTGCTGGAGGGAGATAATTAACGTTAATAACCACAGATCAGACGGCGTAGCTATAATCTGTTTATGTAGTAGTATGCAATTTAATAACGCGTTAAAAATTACAATGTGATATAATCTATAATTATTTAATTATTTATAATAATTATTTAAAAAAAAAACATAATTTGTGTCATCACCACATAATTAAAAAATGTTACAATGATAATAATTTATTCAAAAATATTAATAACATTAATTGCATTTTTCGAAATTATAACTTTTTTTTCTAAAAATCTCACTTATTTGCAACAGAACTCACTTAAAATATTTAACTTTAAAATGAGATTTTACATTAAATATGAATTGTCTTATAAAAATTTGTCGTAATTTATTAGTACAATAAATACTTTATTGTGTGTTACTTATGACAGTGTACCTAATTTAGACTTCAATCGAAAGAAAGACTTTATAATATAATCTAATATTAAAATAATTAAGAGTTAATCAAATAATAATTCACCTTTTATTAATAATGAACCTTCAAGAACATAAAAATTTAATCGTTTTTACAATTTACAGCACAGAATAACGTCTTTAACAACCACATAGCAACACCCTAGCAACCGACAATTATACATAGTTCATTTAAAATCTAAAACATGTAATTTTATTGACGCTACATATGTTAAATGAGTATTTTAAAAATTGAGGATACTATCTCAGCAGTAAATAATAGGAGCGTTTGTGTTCAGGGTTCGACACTGAGGGTTTGGCTCCGGCTGTTTGGCCCGGTGGAGAATCAGAAGCTCTGAAGCGAATGGAGCGGCACCTCGGACCGGACTCTACTGTGGTATTACGAAACACATGCTAACATGCATATACAGCAGTCCTTTATGCTAACACATGGGTTCAATACACGTTTACAGCTCTGTGAGGTATGCTAACATTAGCATTGTTTTTTCAGGCGTGGCAGGAGAACTTTGAGCGACCGAAGATGAACGCTAGTCCGCTAATGGCTAGTCCGCTAGGTTTGAGTCCGTACCTTCGCTTCGGCTGCCTGTCCTGCCGCCTGTTCTACTGTAAACTCACTCAGCTCTACAAGAAGGTGCGGCACTGCTGGAAAATCATTCCTATATCGTTTATTTTCTTGTATTGTAACGCATACCAGATTTGCTATGTACCCATGATGCCGTGCTGTGTTTTTTGCGCAGGTGAAGAAGAACATGAACCCGTCCATCTCTCTGTACGATAAGATCTTATGGCGGGAGTTTTTCTACACGGCCGCGACCAACAACCCACGCTTCGACCGCATGGAGGGAAACCCCATCTGCATCCGCATCCCGTGGGACAGGAACGCGGAGGCGCTAGCGAAGTGGGCGGAGGCTAAGACGGGTTTCCCCTGGATCGACGCCATCATGATGCAGCTACGTCAGGAGGGATGGATCCATCATCTGGCGCGTCACGCTGTGGCCTGTTTCCTGACGCGCGGAGACCTGTGGATCAGCTGGGAGGAGGGCATGAAGGTGAGGCACACACTAATATATCGAAAAAGTATCATTATGGTGATAATAGTATATGCAATATTGCGCATTTTTATGTGTATTTATTTGTGTATTTATTTGGAACGATGCACATTCTGGTGCAAAAAAATCTAGATGTACTTGGCTGAAAACTAAAAACGAAAAATATTTATTATTATTATTATTAATATTATTAATAATGATAATAATAAACGATAAAAGTAGCATTATCGCAATAATGGCGTATTCAGTATTGTTCAATCAATCCCTTTTTTAGAGCGAGAGGTGCACAAAATCTAGATGCACTTAGTCGAAAAATAATTGTTTAAAAATAATAATAACGATAACAATAAAAATATACATTTTGGGATAATGGTATATGCAATATTGTGCAATATATTTACATATATTTTTAAAAGATGTCCTAGAATTAAAAAAATGAATTCTAGATGCACTTGGGTAAAAATGGAGAATGGAAGCATTTATTAATAATGATCGTAAAAACTATAAAAGTATTGTTATCGCGATAATGGTATTTGCAATATTGTACAATAAATTCTATTTGTTTAGTTTTTTGAGATGCACAATCAGGCTAAAACTGAAAATTCTTGATGCACTTGGTTGAAATTGAGAACGAAAAATAATTATTTAATGTTTATAATAATAATAATAAAAATAATGAAAATATTGTTATCGCAATAATGGTGTATGTGATTTTGCGCAATAATTATTTATTTGTTTATTTATTTTTTAAAGATGCTTATTCTGGGCCAAAAACAGAAATTCTTGATGCACTTAGACAAAAAGCGAGAACAAAAAAATATTATTTAATAATAAAAAAGTATTGTTATTGCGATAGTGGTATATGCAATATTGTGGAATATTTTTTGTCTTTTTTAGAAACGCGCATTCTGGGATAAAACTGAAAATTCTTGATCCACTTGATCAAAAACTGAGAACCCAATCTAATTGTTTACCAATAATATTAATAATAATAATAATAATAATAAATGCTAAAAATATTTTTATTGCAATAATGGTATATGCAATATTGTGCAATTATTATTATTTTTTTTTAAGATGCACATTATTGGCAAAAAATGAAAATTCTAGGTGCACTTGGGTGAGAACGGAGAATGGTAACATGTATTAATAATAAAAATAATAAAAACGATAAGTATCGTTATCGTGATAATGGTATATGCAATATTGTGCATTAATAATTTTGAAAATCCTTGATGCACTCGAATGAAAATCATGTGCTAGGATATTATTCAATAATAAAAATAATAATAATAAAAATTCTAAGTATCGTTATTGCGATAGTAGTATATGCAATATTGTGGAATATTTTTTTCTTTTTTAGAGACATACATTCTGAATTAAAACTGAAAATTCTTGATGCACTTGACCAAACACTGAGAACAGAATATAATTATTTAATAATAAGAATAATAATAAACACTTAAAATATTGCGATAATGGTATACGCAATATTTAGCAATAAATAATATTTTGGCTTTTTGAGAAGCACATTCTGGCTAAAACTGACAATTCTTGAGGCACTCGGATGAAAACTGAAAGCAAAAAATAATTATTTAATAATAATAATAATAATAATAATGATAATAATAACAGTGATGTATTGTTATCGCGATAATAGCATATGCAATTTTGGGCAATAAATTCCTATAGTTTTTTATATAATAAATTCATATTTTTTAGAGATGCATATTCTTGGCCAAAAACGAAAATTCTAGATGTACTTGGGTGAAAATGAAGAATGGAAAATAGTTTATTATTAATATTATAAAAACATAAAAGTATTGTAAAGGATCGCAATAATGGAAAAAAAAATTATTTATACTTTTCTATTGCGATAATGATATGTGCAATATTACTATTGTAAAGAGATTAAATTAATTCCTTTTTAGCAACCGAAATTCAAATTCTTCGCCGAAACCAATAATTTTAGATGCACTTATTATAATAATAATTCTAGATATTAGTTCAGACTAAAACCAGGTTATTTCTCTTCCCCCATTGGCAGATTATTGTGCTTCTTTTAAGGAAGAACTCGGTTCATTTCGACTCATTATTTCTGAATACAAGACTGTATGTTTAACTTGTCTAGAAAATAATAATTGATTTAAGAATTTGTAGATATTTGGACTAGAAACGTTCAAGCATTGCAGCAACCGTGTGAGTCTGCAGCCCAGAGCCTGATGGGAAGGTGTTTTCCAGGTGTTCGAGGAGCTGCTGCTGGATGCGGACTGGAGTGTGAACGCGGGCAGCTGGCTCTGCCACTCCTGCAGCTCGTTCTTCCAGCAGTTCTTCCACTGTTACTGTCCTGTGGGGTTCGGACGCCGCATCGACCCCAACGGAGACTTCATCAGGTGAGCGTCCACACCGCAATACACACTTCCACACGCTGAACTCTGCTGAGACCCTAAAGAGACGTGGTGTTGAGGGAAACTAGACATATTTTTCAGAGTTTTTACATTTGACCTTGAAATGACAACTGCTTTCCCTTTCAAAATCTGTTATTAATGCAATTATATTGCATTATAGTGGACATACAGAGCACTCAACCACTGCAAGAGCGGGGTTTCTGAGGCTCTTAAAGGTTTGAACTGCTTTTCAGTTTAAGTTCACCCTCAAAACTCTCATTATTTACTCTCCCCTTTACTGCCTTGAGTTTCTTTCTTCTGTTTAGAAGATTTTTTTAATAAAGCTTGAAACCTGCAGCTGTTGACCTCCACAGTATTTTGTATTTCCTACTATGGAAGTCAGAGGTTACGGGTTGAAGCTTTCTTCAAAATATCGTCCGTAGTGTTCAACAGAGGAAAGAAACACATAAATGTTTAAAAACACTTGAGGCAGAGTGAATGGTGAGTAAGCTGATTTAGTTTTGGCCGAACTGAACAGGTCTTAAATGAACACGATCATTATTCTAATGTGATTTAATCGTTTCATTTTTAAGTGAAGCCCAATTCCTGTGGAGGATCATCGCTGTCATTATTGGTGCCTTCAGCGTTTACCATTGATAATAAGCTGCATTGCTGTGGGATGTGGGAGATTTCTCTATTTTCTTACATCTGTGGGAAGCACTGTGTATGTACACTGACCGGCCACTTTATTAAACTCCCGTTCCACCACATCCCAAAGCTGCTCTATTGGATTGAGCTCTGGTGACTGTGGAGGCCATTTGAGGACAGTGAACTCATCGTCATGTTCAAGAAACCAGTCTGAGATGATTGAGCTTTATGACATGCTGCGTTATCCTGCTGGAAGTAGCCATCAGAAGATGGAGACACTGTGCTCATAAAGGGATGGACATGGTCAGCAGCAATACTCAGGTAGGCTGTGGCGTTGACACGATGGTTCGAACCAGTCTGGACATTCTCCTCTAGCATCAACAAGGCATTTGCACCCACAGAACTGCTGCTTGCTACATATTTGATCCATTTCGGAGCATTCTCTGTAAACCCTAGAGATGGTTTTTCAGAAACTGCTGATCTACTGGGTTTTTCACGCACAACCCAGTGCAGCCCATCTGGCAGTAACAACCATGCCATGTTTAAAGTCACCTAAATCCTCTTTCTTCCCCATTCTGATGCTCGCTCTGAGCTGAAGCAGATCGTCTTGCCCAAGTCTACAAGCCTAAATGTGTTGCTGCCATGTGATTGGCTGATTAGAAATTTCCGTTAACGAGCTGTTGGACAGGTGTACCTAATAAAGTGGCCGGTTGAGTGTATTATCATGTGAAGTCCTGTAATGTACGCATCAGGAAGCCACTACAACCAGTGTGCAAAATTATGACTTGTGCTTTTGAATTCCGCAATGCATGCAGTGACCAGTTAGTGGCGCCGTCTCAACATGTTGAGGTATATAAATTTTTTTTCTTAAATTTTTATTAGTAGTTCTTTAAAAAAGGTCTTTAAAAAGTCTGAAGACGTAAATTGAACAGGAAATGTTTGTAATTTTGCAAGGGAACGCAAATTTTGTCCACGACCACCACGTTTCTTTAGGGCAGGGGTGTCCAAACTCGGTCCTAGAGGGCTGGTGTCCTGCAAAGTTTAGTTCCAACCCCAATCAGAAACACCTGGGCTAGCTAATCAAGCTCTTACTAGGCTCTCTAGAAGCATCTTTGCAGGTGTGTTAAGGCAAGTTCGTGCAAAAATCTGCAGGACACCGACCCTCCAGGACCGAGTTTGGACACCCCTGCGTTAAGGGCTCTGTAAACCTCAGTGTGAACTCCATTGAAGGAAGTACCAATAATATAGCTAATAATTAGCAACATCAATAATGTTTTTGTGTGTTCGCCTCGGATCGTGGCTGGGTCTCCCATGATGCCCTGCTGCGGTGTGAGGTTGTGGTCTGGTTTTGTGGAGGTTGTGATGAGGCGCTGCGGTTTAATCTCTCCCTCTGATTCCAGACGTTACTTACCTGTCCTACGAGATTTTCCAGCCAAGTACATTTATGACCCCTGGAACGCCCCGCACGACGTGCAGCTAGCTGCTAAATGCGTGATCGGTGTGGACTATCCCAAACCCATGGTGAACCACGCGGAGGCCAGTCGGCTAAACATCGAGCGGATGCGGCAGATCTACCAGCAGCTGTCAAGATACCGCGGACTCAGTAAGAGCGCAATTTAATTAAATACAATATTTTTTATTAGGATATGGCAGTAGCTGGAGAGGAAGTTGGATAGAGAGAAAAAGTGTTTGAGATTGGGATAGGGACGCAAATTGGAATATTGTAGCTATTGTTGCTAAAATAAGCGCAAATCCATTAAATTCAACATGGCGAGAAATATATAGTTGTAAAAAACGTAAACAAACATCTAAAATGACAGACGTAAAACTGTTGCCAGCGTAAATCAAATGATAAAGAACACTAGTATAGTTATCGTTAATGTCTGTTAGTCTTAAAGCTAAGGTAGTTATTGATACTAATATAGTTATCATTTTATTTTTCGACAACTGGTGAAGATGCTTCCATCGTTATCGTTATATTAATTGTCTGTTGGTGTAGATGCTAGTATAGTTATCATTTGAGTTATCGACGGCTGTAGAGGATGCTAATATCGTTATCGTTATATTTATTGTCTGTTGGTGTAGTCGCTAATATAGTTATTTTAGTTATCGACGACTGGTGAGGATGCTAATATCGTTATTGTTATATTTATTGTCTGTTGGTGGAGACGCTAATACAGTTATCATTTTAGTTATCGTTGAATGGTGAGGATGCCAATATCGTTATTGTTTTATTGTCTGTTGCTGTAGACGCTAATATAGTATTCATTTTAGTTATTGTTGAATGGTGAGGATGTTAATATCGTTATCGTTATATTTATTGTCCGTTGGTGTAGTCACTAATATAGTTATCATTTTAGTTATCGACGACTGGTGAGGGTGCTTATATCGTTATTATTATATTTATTGTCGGTTGGTTTTGACGTTAATATAGTTATCATTTGAGTTATCGACGTCTGGTGAGGATGCTAATTATCAATATATTTATTGTCTGTTGATGTAGACACCAATATAGGTATCATTTTAGTTATTGACGACTGGTGAGGATGCTAATATCATTATCGTTATATTTATTGTCTGTTGGTGTAGTTGCGAATATAGTTATCATTTTAGTTATCAATGACGGGTGAGGATGCTAATATCGTTATTATTATATTTATTTTCTGTTGGTGTAGTCGCTAATTTAGTTATCATTTAAGTTATCGATGACTGTTGGGGATGTTAATATCGTTATATTTATTGTCTGTTGGTGTAAACGCTAATATAGTTATTGTTTTAGCTATCGTTCGCTGATATGAATGCTAATATAATAGACGCTTATATATTTATTGTTTTACTTACCGTGTGGATGCTAAGATAGTAGACGCTATTATAGTTTTTCCTTTAGTTATCGTCCGCTGTTGTAGATGCTACTATAGTTATCATACTATTTATCATCTGTTGGTGTGGATGCTAATGCGGTTTTCATTATAGTTATTGTCCAGTGGTTGGGATGCTAATATAGTTATCTTTTTAGTTATCGTCTACTGGTGTGGATGCTAATAAAGCTATCATTATTATCATCTTCCACTGGTGTGGATACTAATATAGCTATCATTATTATCCATTGTTGTAGGTGATAATGTAGTTATCGTTATATTTATCGTCCACTAGTGTGTATGCTAATATACTTCATCTTAAAGTTGTTTTCTTATTCACTCTTCAGGTCTGCTTGCCACTGTTCCATCCAACCACATAGAAGACGCAGCAGCAAATGTAAACCGTGGAGCAATGGCGCCCCCAACACGCCGGAAGACACGAAACGACGCATCGTCTTATAGTGAGTATTTAAAGCTGGATCTTAAAATCAGTTCATTGCATTGGAAGGAAAGCAGTGATCTGTAATTCTCTGTGTGTCCAGCAGGGGTCAGGAGAGAGCAACCGGGACCAAGCGGAGCCAAACATCGACACCGACACTCACTCAGTGAGATTGCTAATAAATCCTTAGCTTGATCACGATAACTTTAACCTTAAAAATCTATGATGTGCAAAAAATGTCTGTTGTTGTAGATGCTAGTATAGCTATCGTTTTAGTTATTGCGCACTGGTGCGGATGCTAATAAAGTTATTGTGCACTGGTGTAGATGCTAATATATTTATCATTATAGTTATTGTTATCTAACATCGTTATTGTTTTAGTTATCATCCATTGGTCTGGATGCTAATGCAGTTGTCATTATAGCTATCGTCTACTAGGATTCTTATAAACATGCATATATAGTTATCATTATGGTTCTCGTCCGCTGTTGTGGATGCTAATATGATTATCATTTTAGTTATCGTCTGCTGGTGGATGCCAATATAGTTATATTTTAGTTTCTATCCACTGGTATCGATGCTAATATAGTTATAATTTTAGTTATCGTCTGCCGGTGGATGCTAATGTAGTTATAATTTTAGTTATCGCCCACTGGTGTATGCTAATATATTTATCATTTTAGTTATCGTCCGCTGTTGGATGCTAATAAACTTATAATTTTCGTTACCGTCCACCGATATCGATGCTAATATAGTTATAATTTTAGTTATTGTTTGCTTATGTGGATTCTAATTTAGGTATAATTTTACTTGGCGTCTGCTGATGTGGATTCTAATGTAGTTATAATTTTAGTTATCGTGCACTGGTGTGGATGCTAATGTATTTAAAATTTTAGCTATCATCCGCTGGTGTGAATACTAATATATTTATAATTTTAGCTATCATCTGCTGGTGTGTATACTAATAAATTTATATTTTAGAAATCATCCGCTGGTGTGGATGCTAATAAAGTTATAATTTTAGTTCTCATCAGTTGGTGTGGATGCTAATATAGTTATAATTTTAGTTATCGTCCACTGGTCTGGATGCTAATATAGTTATTGTTAAAGTACTGTCCACAAAATTGCATGTTTTTTTTTCTTGCAGGCCACCGCCCATCGCCGTACGCCACTCAGAGTGAACTGACGGACCACAACCACGAATTTGCCGTTCCACAACAACCAGGTTAATTTAAATTTTTTTTTGCGCAGAACTACATTAGCTAACTTAAATGGTTTGCGAACAAATTTTAACATTGACTTAATTTAGGGCGTGTGAGTTGGCCGAATGTGGGCGGGACTGGAAAAAAAGAAGGGGAGGCTGAGCACAACTGTTGCCGTGGTGACAATGGCCCCTCCTCCTCGGCACTGAAAGCGCAGCAGCAAGACAACGAGGTTTGCAGAAAATGAAAACTGTGAGGATATTGGTAATTTAAAATTGAACTTCACTTAACGTAATTAACTCCTGTTTCAGAAGAGGCGGGAAGATGCAGAGGGTGTGGCCTTCTCTACCTAAGCCCCACCCACCGATGGATTCGCTAAATGTGTTATAACTTCCCTTTGCGTGTTAAACAGTTAAACACGACTCGTCCAGATTGCGTCTAAACAATTTTAATGTTTATAAAACGAATTTTAAGAACTTAACCAACAAATATATTTATTTTTAAAAATCTGATGTACATATGTCTTTATGACATTAAACTACAACTATTTAATTAAAAGTCCCTCCACACCGAATGCCAAGAGAATTGTCTGTCTATTACAGCAAAACGAATATTCGTCAGGCTAAATAAAAAACCGATGTTTTATTAACAGAATATTAAAACGATTGTTAAACTTTGGTGTTAAACGTAATTTAAATGTAATATAAATTAAATTAAGTATGGTTTACACTTTTATAATCCCAAATGCTGATTTTAAAAATCCGTAAATACTGTACTTAAGATGCTAAACTTACAAAGATACGAATGTTTATCAGGCTGAACGAAAAAAGCCACTTTTTTCGATATTTGTATTAATATGTGTACTCCATGAACATGTGAACCAAAGCTCAAGTTTTATTGGTCGCCGCTTTTTTTGGTCAGTTTATATTTTAATTCGCTGTGAATGGACCTTAAAGTGGAATCGCGGACAGCCGAAGTACATGCGTTACGCCACATTTAAACGAATCCAGCAGAGTTTTCACAGCAGCCTCGCCTGTACAAACTGTTTCCATTGTGGTCACATGATGACCTTTGGGTCCAAGCGCTTGTAACTGTACCACAGATAAACGATTGTGTCATCTTGTTTTCATTGTTTTTGCACAAATCTAGTCTAGATTGAGCTCCAGATGTTTGTCTTCCATCACTGCACACTGCTATTATTTTTAGCATTTCCATGTATATGACGGCTGTATCTCAGAGCTGTACATTTGTTTTCCGATTGTGTTGTCATTTTCTACAGAGTATTTGTAGCTGTTTTGAACTGTAAATAGAAGTCTGATATTTATCGTACCAGCATTGGATTCTTAGTCTCTGTGTGGAACTTCATTGTTCAGCTAATAAAAAAAATGTAAACAATTTGCGTGCTTATTTGTCTGTTTATACATATCGCATATTTCATTCATGCATTCATTCATTTTCCTTCGGCTTAGTCCCTTTATTCATCAGGGGTTGCCACAATGGAATGAACCACCAACTATTCCAGCATATGTTTTACACAGCGGATGCCCTTCCAGCTGCAACCCAGTACTGGGAAACACCCATACACACTCATTTACACACTACGGCCAATATTGTTTATGTAGTTCACCTGCAGCACATGTGTTTGGACTGTGGGTGAAACCCACGCCAACACGGGAAGAACATGCAAACTCCAAACGCCAACTGGCCCAGCCGGGACTTGAACCAGCGACCTTTTTGCTGTAAGGCCACAATGCTAACCACCGTGTCACCAGCATATTTCATATTATGAATATCTGAAATATGCTGTAGCTTAATTATAGTTAAATGTGAAGGCTAACTAATGAGCATGCTACAATTTTGTGCAATGAAAATTTTAAATTACCACATAACTATTATTTTTATTTATTTGCAACTTTAATATAATGTCCCCATAGCTTCCAATGCATTTTTTTTAATGAATTATCTATACAGATCGTCTCCTGATTTTACAACCTAAGAACAACCTTCCCAAAAGTACAGATTTCCATAACTAACTTTTCATAACTATAAACTATATAGACTAGGGGCATAGCAACTGGGGTGGACGAGGTGGATATGTCCCCCTCACTTCCAGAGACGGACCATTTAGAAACAGGTGATTAATAATTATATGTACATAAACTTATAATTATTATAAGTTATAATCCCCCCTCCCCCTTTAAAATTCCTGCTTGTCAAACTTTAATAACTAACAAGAAGCAATTCAATCATAACTTAAGACAGCTGTCATAACATTATTTATCAATATGTGGCTCTTTTTGGATTCTCGGAAGCTATAGAAATTAAAAATGTAAAACAGGAAATAGGTTGGGACCATTGTGTTTGATCACATCCCTCAAAATGGTCTAGTTGCTGGAGTTAGTGTAAAAGCAGCGTTGGATAATTAGTCAAAACAAATAAACTCCCATTTATAACACAGTCCTGTTCTTTTTCTAGCGTTTTTTTATGGTTGACTGACTAACAATGTTTAAGCAAGCTCTATATTGGGTAAATAATCGTGAAAATTTTATTAGTTTTATTGGATCTTTCCCGCGCATCTCTTCTAGCGCGCGCTTTCTATGAGTCGCGTAGCTTCAGTCATTCAAAAATTAACGGTCATTTCTTTCCGTCTTACTGACTAACGTCAGTTTCTCGATCTTGTTAATGGATAATGACTGATATTTGTGATTTCGAGTAGTTCTGACACGCTTAACATGACGTTGAATCTACACGGATCAAGAGAGAAAGGTATGTTTTGCTAAAATATATTCATTGCTATGAAATTTAAACCAACTATGCCCTATATGTTTGTTTGTCGACACAAAGTAATACTACATTTGTTTTGTAGCGTCTGTGAATTAATCTGATATTTCACAATCCCTGATTGTTTTCCCAAGTGAATTTTTATTATAACTTTATAGTAAACACTGTTTTTGACCCATTCTTAAAGAGCCCATATTATACATGAAATAGGGTCATATCTTGGTTGTAAGGGTCTCCAACAACAGTTTAATATGCATGCAAGGTCAAAAAACACTTTCATGGTCTTATAATCTGCATTTATTTTTACCTAATTATCCAGCGACTCCTGTATGAATCGTTCAGTGATTCATTTGTTCCCAAACCTCTCCTTAGCGCGAAGCTAATCTGCGCTGATTGGACCGATGACAGTCTGTCGCGATTGGTCGACTGCCTTCAGTCAGAGAGTGAAATGGCCAATAGCTAATCAGCAATTTAAAAAGTAATCACAGTTCATACACGCTAGATAGTGTAGGCGTGGATTTTAGCTGCCACACACACACAAACCTCCGGACAAAAACGCTCCCGCTTCCGCCCGCACCCGCTGGGTCAGTTGGTGTACCTGGAAGGAGTTTGCACGTTCTCCTCGAGTTTGTTTCCTCCGGGTGTTTCGGTTTCCCCCACAAGTCCAAAGACATGTGTAGGTATATTCGGTAGGCTAAATAGGCAGTAGTGTATGAGTGTGAATGAGTGTGTATGCATGTTTCCCCGTGATGGGTTGCATCTGGAAGGGTATCCACTGTGTAAAACATATGCTGGATAAGTTGGCGGTTCATGCCCCTGTGGCAACCCCAGATTAATAAATGAACTAAGCCGAAAAGAATATTTGAATGAATGATTAGCATTTAATGGATACAATCCAAAAACTTGGTTAGCAAACAAACAAACCACATTATATTTACATAAAGCAAACATTCACAGCTAACAAAAAAAAACTAAATATTTTTGAAACCAAAAATTGTGTTAAATAAATGTACTATTTGCAGAATAAGGTTTAAAGATGCATCGCTAGCTTGCTTTCAAGATTAACAATGTATTTGAAAACGTTTCAGACATTGAAGTTTGAATCACAGAAAAAAAATAACACTTTCGCAAACTTCTTTAACATGACTTTATTATATTCAAATAATAAAAAATGTAATTTACAAACATAATCTGACCGACAACATCAGATGAAATCAGCTACAGGAGATGGTGAAATAGTGTTCGGTGTCGGCCAAAACCACGACAAGTAAACGTGTCTTTAGTCGCAGATCTGAGATCATTTGTGAAAAACCCAAACTATTTCCACAGAGCTCTTCTTATGTGATTATAACCAAATCAAATATGGCGGTGGAGAACATCAGTCAGTGTCTCTGGTGTCCAGCGTGGAAATCAAACGGTATTTTATTCATCGTAGTCCTCTTCTTCACTCTGATTTGTCCTTCCTCTTTCCTGTGAATGGAACTTTATTGGCTACCGTTGACCCCACTGTGGACACGCCCCCTGCCACTGCAGAAACTCCGCCCTTCACCAGGCTGACGCCCACCGAGGGCACTGCGGTCACAGCTGATTTGGTGATCTCCAAACTTTTCCCGCCCAGCCAGGTGACTCCGCCCACTGTGGCTCCAACCACGCCCTTGGTGGCGCTGAAGAGGCCGCCAGTGACACGCCAGATCATCCCGGTCGGAGCTGTCGGGTGCTCTTTACCGCCATCTGCTGACAATCGCAATAATAACAGGTTTATTGCAGTAACAGTTTTATAAAACTCATCGCAATTAAAATTACAGACCTCAGTACATTTAAAACAAATTTGAGAATTATCAATTCATGCTAAATTTAAATCAAAACATTCTGTAACAATAATTTTGTTGATTATTATTTTCAGTAATTATCATTAATTATATTTAAATATTCATTGTAATGTAACAAAACCAACAAAGGTATTTTTTTTATTTAAAATAACATAAATAAATATTAATGCTAATAAATATAGTAATAATAAATGTAAATTGAAATACAAAATATGAAATATATATTAAAAACATGCAAATAAGAACTGGGTATGTTTATATTTTATTATAAGGTGCATGTAAATATGCATTTTTTAGCAATATTTATTGATATTTTAAATAAAGTTCAAGCAAATACAGAAATATTAATTCTTTCCCCAGCCTATTCCACTAATTTGATAAAGAAGAGGAAAATAATTAAATAAATAATAAAAATAAACAAAATACTTAACAATATTAACAGTGTGTTTAATATTCAAAGCTTCAAATTGTTTAACAAGTAAATATATAATACATTTTTATTGAAAAAATATATAATTAATAGTTCATTATAATAATACATGTATGTGTATATATACATATATATGTTAATTTTATAATAAAAGACAAATTATAAAACTAAAAACAATAATAGAAATGTTTAAAATCAATAGTTTATGTAACTAGAAACATTAAAAGTGAAATGTTTTTTAACCTTTAGTCTTAATAGTTAGTTCCTGGCATTTCATTCCTTCTCATTTTTAATATGAAATGATGTAATTGTGCATCTCTTGCATCATTAAAACAAAATGTTGAGCAAAAGCAAGCCTGAGGTCCCAGAACACACAAAGCAGAGCTGTTTTCCCCAGATCATTCACTGAAATAGCAGCAAACCTCAAACCACAGCAGTGTGTGTGTGTGTGTGTGTGTGTGTGTGTGTGTGTTTACTACACCAACGTGTTACAAAAATAATCCCTCAGAAACAGCTAAAAAGCAAAGATCATTTAAAAATATTGTTATTATAACACAAAATATGTGCATAACTTCATCACGAGGGATCCATATGGAGACAGCAGGGATTATTATGGGCTGTAAAACCCTCATTTACCTGCAGACGGCTGGTTTTCAGTGTTTTCAGCCTCCTCTCCTTCATATGTTTCACTCCTGGACTCAGTTTGTGAATTCACACTCTGAAAACAAACAAAATTTAACAATAAACACAGATTCTGTCTGGAAGAGAAATAAACATTCTCTCGTGACCAGTGTTGGGGGTAACGCATTACAAGTGACACAAGATACTTAATCTGCATTGTGGATCCGTCTGCGTCGCTTCAGAGGCGTTGCTCGCTGCAGCAGTTGGGACTTGCTCAACTTTTCAAGCGGCGACGGAAGCGTCAGCCAATCAGATCGCTGTATGCAAATACACCAGCTTAGACAGTGGCCTATTGCTGACTAATTAACGCCCCATTTACACGGGGCTTCAGCATCAACGCTTGACAGAGGGCGTGTCTAAAGTTAGAGCTGACGCAATTGTCATAGCAGCGTTAGCCAATGAAATTAGTCAGCAATAGGCTGCTGTCTGAGCTGGTGTATTTGCATACAGCGATCTGATTGGCTGACGTTTCTGTCGGTGCTTGAAAATTTGAGCAAGCCCCAACTTTTGCAGCGAGCAACGCCTCTGAAGCAGAGCCAACGGATCCACAATGCAGTTCGGCAACGCCTGACGTCACCCATTTAAAGTGAATGGGAAGCGCTGACACGCCATGTGATTGGAGCGTAAAACATTAAGTGATAATATTTGAGTTGTTTTTAGTTTAATTAATCAGCTTTGCTGAATTATTGTGAGCATGGTCATGTTGAAGCATACACTCCATGAGGACAGAAACCAAGATGGCAGAGCACTGGAGGTATTCTCATTATTCTGAACACACACAGTGGAAAAGGGGATTATAGTCTCAATGCCAGGCGTGGGACGATAATTGTTTTCAAGGTATTGACCTTATTCTAAAATGCGGAAGTGCGCCCGTTTTCGCGATAGTTTAGGAACTTCCGATTCAGTCGCCTATGGGAGAAATGATTAGGAATAATAAATGGCAGAAAACAGTCAAACTACTCACTCTACAAACAAATGTTTGCATGACTACACAGACCAAGTAGAATAATATAATAAGGAAAATCAGTTTGCAACATCAAACAGGGCAGTTTTTAATGTCTAAAAATGAATGGAAGTGAATGAGACCGGAAGTCTCGAGCCAAAAAGATTCAAATGTCTGCGCCCGCTCGTCGACGGAGAATAAGGTGAACACCGCGGTTTGGAAAAGTCAAGGTTTTAAAAGCGCCAAAATCTTCTGTAACACCGTTCCTACTGTATGTTTTATTGACTTTTTATTTATTTGTATAGTTTTTTAGGACAATATCTCCAGCAGAAAAGATCTCCAAAGATGCCGTCTTAAATTGTAAATTAATCAGTGTTTTTGAAACTAATGAAGACAGCAGAAGTCAATGATTCATTTTCATTATTTAGCCTGACATGTTTACTGCTCCATAATATTATAAATCTTTCAAAAAATAAAATATAATGTGTTCAAAGGGGGAAAATTTAGTTTTTTTACCAAGACACTAAAAAAGAAATTATTTTAGAGCAGTAATCACCAGAGATGAGGGACTCGAGTCAAGTCATAACTTGTGTCATCATAAGTCAGACTTTAGCAAAACTTAGGATTTGATATTTGCTTGACAAATATCATTAAAGACTCGACTTGACTGTCATGACTTGAGACTTGACTTGGACTTAAATGACTCTTGAATTGTTTTTAATAAAAAACTGTTTGTTACAAATTATGCATTTCATACAAAACCGAAAGCTATATATGTAAATATAAACTGCAAAAGTTAAAAAATCAACAAAAATTTGATTGACTTAAAAGTGACTTGCTAGACCAAGCTACGACTTGACTTGAGAAAAGCAGTGACTCGACTTGAGTCTGACAAACATTGACTTGACTTGCTTGAAACTTGAAGGTGGTGACTCGAGGCTTGCACAATGCACATGTGTGACTTACTCCCACCTCTGGTAATCACAATACTGTGATATTTTTATCCAAGGTTATCATACCGTCAGAATCTTATACCGGCCCATGCCTACTCAATGCACAGTGATTTTACTGCACTAATAAGACTAAAATCAGTGAACACTGCTTTAAACTGCAATGATCTGTATATATTGCATGTAAAGCTCTGGGAAGTTCCTAGAAGACTACATTATACAACATTATTATTATTTAATGTTTTTAAAAGGCAAATGAAGAGTATATGGTGTGTGTTTGATTAAAATAAAATAAAATATAAATAAATAAAAAGACGAAGTAAAGCCCCTGCAAGTTCTGAAAGAGATCAAGCCTTGGCCAGGTAAGAAAAAGTTATGCAAAAGCAACACAAAATTATAATATTACTTAAAAAAGTAACCAAGTAACGCAACTAGTTACTTTTTTTATGAAGTAACTCAATACTGTAAGGCATTATTACTTTAAAAAGTAACTTTTAAACTGCAATTAACTTGACAATAAAGCGCTATTTATATCATATAACCTAAAACTTTTTAAATAGTGTATTAAAAATGATGTTTTGCAGTCAAACTTAAAAATATTCTGATGCACAGCAAATAGATACTGAAAAACAGTGAAACGCGCGGATTATAGAGCGTCGGTAACTCGCGAAAGTAACTTTAAAGCGTCTGCAGTGACATGCATCAGTCAATAATGATAAACGCGGTGTTTCTGCTCACCTTCACCATGTTTTCGCTGTTTTCCCCGCAGGTTTTGTGTCCTGGTTGCCCGTCAGATGTGCGGGAATCATCGGTGTTTTGCTGCTGCTGCGACGTGGCGCTCAATGCAGGATGCAGATCTAGCGCTACTACGTCGAAGGCCCGCCTCATGAATATTAATGACGTAACGGGACGCTCGCGCTGTTTGATTGGCTCGAACGGAGGCGTTTTTAGAACGTGAATAAATAGTGTGTTACTTCATTGGAAGCGTCGTGCAAATAAAGTGTTAATATTCATGAGCTTAGCCTTCGCCGTAGTAGGATTGGCGAACTCTGGATCTTACGTCACAAGAGATGGTGAGTCAACTTTAAAAGCGTGGCTTTATCTAAGGGTTTTATAATTGATTTTCATTTATGAAATCTTTTATTTCATTTAATTTATTTCAATTTATATATGAAAAAAATAATAATAATGCTTTCCTTCTTAGACTTTAAATGACTAAATGAATCATCTTTAGTGTATTTAAAATAAGAAATGTCAAGATACAATTATTTTAGCTTAAAGTTAATTGAAAAGTGGACTTGCGGTCTATAGAGTATATAATGTATTTTACATGCTGACATTAAAATTAGCTATATGTGCTTATTTAAATGATAAAAACATGATAGAAATATGCATATAAAATATGCTTTTTTCCTTTTATTTTGTTTATAAATTATTTGTATGTATTGTTAAGCATTTTAAACTTGTTTTTGATGTTTATAATAATAAAAATAACAAATAAATGTATAAAATAAATATTTTTTAAAGTGTTGCCCTTAATGTCCTTAAATAAAAATAGCGTTACATTATTGATAAAATGTACATTTCTGCTAAATGTATGTATAATAAAACCAATCCTTCATTTTACATCTCAAAAAAGACATTCAGTTTTTTAAATTATTTTTAATTTACATGATAAGAAAACAATTAAGACTTAACATATTTACACAATTTATTTATTTACATATTTGATATTTAATTTTTGACTGTTTTAGATATTTTACCTGTTTATTGAAGTTAAAAATTGTTGCTTTATCCATATATATATATATATATATATATAACAAAATATATATATATACACAGTTGAAGTCAGAATTATTAGCCCCCATTTGAATTCGCTTTTTCTTTTTAAAATATTTCCAAAATGATGTTGAGCCCCTTTAAGCTGTATTGTTTTAGAACAAACCATCATTATACAATAACTTGCCTAATTACCCTAGTGAAGCCTTTAAATGTCACTTTAAGCTGTATAGAAGTGTCTTGAAGAATATCTAGTGTAATATTATGTGCTGTCATCATGGCAAAAATAAAATAAATCATTTATTAAAACTATTATGGTTAGAAATGTGTTGGTGCAGAAATTGAGGAAAAAAATAAACAGGGGGGCTAATAATTCTGACTTCAACTGTATATAATAACGGTAAACATTTAACTTTTGTGATGTGATTTTATAGTTTTAATGCTTGTTTCTACTTATTATTAATGTTACACATTCAGTGTTTTATCTAATATAATAAAAATATAATAATTTTATACCAGATTTATATCATTTCCACATTATTTTTAAAGTATTTGTTGTTATGATCTACTATTTTTCTCTTCAATTTTAATCATTTGTGGCTTTTGAACATATTTGTTCCCTCTTTTTTTAATTATAGCAAATCCTTACGCACATTAATCATGGTTTCATTGTGGTTAAAGTGATGTAACCATGTTTTTTTGGCATATTAATTAGCATTTGTCTAACCAGAGTATTATCAAAACTGTGTATAACTTATGTATACCATAGTTAAACTATAAAAAAAACTTGTTTTTGGTGTTAATTGTAGTCAATTCTTAAAAAATGTAACAACATGGCCACAATTTCAGAAAACAAGCAAACTAATGATTATATTTCATGCACAATGTACCTGCTAAAGACTAAATGAAATAGTGAAATGTGTTGATGTGTATATAAATGACATTTTAATCATGGCCTCTATATTTTTCCCTCAAAGAATTTCTTCAAAAGCTCACATTGATGATTTTTTTTAATTTGCATTACATCGACATGCGTTCAATGAGCATAAAGATGTCATAATTGCATATTTACTTCACAAACTCTGTTCAATGTACACAATTCTCTCCTGAACACAGAAAACACACACACACACACACTAGCAAAACAAAACCAACAAAAGCAGCCAATATGGTTGTGTTTGAGGGATTAATGGAGTTCAGATGCTTTCTGAGAGTTCTGCGTATTATGACGGAGTATTCCTGTGAGTCTTTGTGCATGTGTTAAAGCAGAAATGCATCATATAGGCTTCTGGGTCGTAAAACATTCATCTGATCGGCCAGTGTTCGAGTCACATGACCTCTCCGCTGAGCTCTGATAGCTGTAGAGTCTCTGGAGTCCAGCTGCAGGGGCGGGACTTATGGTCTGAGCTGCCACTGAAACGCTTGGAAGTGCACTTTGACTCCGCCTCCTCCAGAAGCCCCTCCTCCTCCCGGAGCTCACGCTTAAGCCCCGCCTCCATCGGGTCATCTGCTACATCTGTGAGATCACCAAAATCCATCAGAAAAAGTAATATATATATATATATACACACACACACACACACACACACACACACACACACACACACACACACACACAGTAGTGCTGGGCGAAAATTATCGTTGATAAATCGTATGTAGATAATGATAATATGTAGAATCTTCGCACTGCACTGAATTACATCATAAAAAAAACAATTAACATATCTTTTTTTGTGCAACATAAACATTTATCGTATTTTACCTCGCGTGAGTTCTGCGGTCGTCTGCTGCTCTGTCCGCACCTGACGCATCAATGCCAGGTTCCTCTGGCTGGCCTCTATGTGGCTCACTATTGGCCGGGGATAGTCTTTACCTGCACACACACACGGGTCAGAACATCACTAAACCAGTTTAGACAGTCGCATTGGTCAGTTAGTGAATGTTTAGCATCTCTCCATACCGATGATGCAGCCGGCGCTGAGCTGGACGTCTTCTGGTGCTTTCCACGGCTCGTAAATATACTGAGAGGGGAAGTTCTTCAGCACAGGTAAGTACTTCCTGCAGATCAAACGCAGGACATCATGAATATTAAACATTTGTGGGCGTGATTAGCAGATTGGCAACAGAACATTGTGGATATTAAACGGTGGTGGGCGTTGCAGATAAGCATCACAACATCATGAATATTGAACAGTGGTGGGCGTAGCAGACTTAATGCTGAATATCATAAATATCAAATGATGGTGGGTGTGGCAAATTAGCATCTAACATCAGGAACATTAAACAGTAATGGGCGTGGCAAATTGACAACCTAACATCATGAATATGAAACAGTGGTGGGCGTGGCAGACTGAATGCAACATATCATAAATCTCAGATTATGGTGGGCGTGGCAAATTGGCAAATTTAACATCATGAATATTAAACAGTGGTGGGCGTGACAAATTGGCAATCTAACATCATGAATATTGAACAGTGGTGGGCGTGGCAGATTGAACGCTGAATATCATAAATATCAACTGATAGTGGGCGCGGCAAATTGGCAATCTAGCACCCTGAATATTGAACAATGGTGGGCGTGGCAAATTAAATGCTGAATATAAATATCAAATGAGGATGGGCGTGGGTAATTGGCAACGTCATGAGTATTGAACAGTGATGGGTGGGGCAGATAATCATCATAACATCATGAATATTGAACAGTGGTGGGCGTGGCAGATTGAATGCAGAATATAAATATCAAATGAGGATGGGCGTGGCAAATTGACAACTTAACGTCACAAATATTGAACAGTGGTGGGCATGGCAGATAATCATCATAACATTGCAAATATTAAACAGTGGTGGGCGTGGCAGACTGAATACAGAATATCATAAATATCAAATGATGGTTGGTGTGGCAAATCGGCAATCAAACATCATGAATATTAAATGGTGGTGGGCGTGACAGATAAGCATCATAACATCATGAATATTGAACAGTGGTGGGCGTGGCAGATTGAATGCAGATTATCATAAATGTCACATGATGGTGGGCGTGGCAAATTGGCGAGCTAGCATCATGAATATTGAACAGGAGTGGGTGTGGCAGGTGAATGCAGATGTGACAGACACTGAACAGTCTATTAGAACAGTGTTTTTGAAATCATATGAGGCAGCAGCGTTAAAGGTGCAGTATTGTAAGATTGATATCCAGTGATCGAACTAGATATTGCAGTTCAAATTTAAAACAATTTCAGCTACTCCACGAAAAGGCAGGTTGCCAGATTGACGACACCAACACGAGCGGGTTTTTTTGGTAAACCATCACCTGAAATTTGTAATATTAGAAACGGTTAGTATTTCTTGTGGCTGAACAACTGCATGAACTACTACGACAACAATCACCTCAGGTACTGATTATGTGCTTTTTACAGTGTTAAATTCTACTAATGTGAGTTTACGTTACAAAATGCTTAACAACATTTAACGGAACTAAAAAATTTATTATTTTGATTTATTCATTAGTAATGACGTAATTGACGTGAAGCTTAGCAGATCAGGTGAAGCACATGGGTACTGGGTACCGTAGGTGTGGCAAATCAAATAATCTTATGAATATTACATGAAGTGGGTGTGGTCTCACCTCAGATACTCTCCTTGAGGGTCAGTCCGACGGCCGAAACGCACAGGACAGAAGATCCTGGTGTATTTGTGGAAGAACGCACTAGCGGACAGCCACATCCAGTTCCCGGCGTTCACACTGTAGTCTGCATCCAACAGGAACTCCTCGAACACCTGAGAACACACACACACCTGTGTAAAACACCTGTGCACATCACCATAACACACACTAATACGGCCTGTTTTTCCCTTGCTTTTTGAAAAGGTTTCATATTTACTCAATAACATTTTCATCAATCCACGTTTACACATCTGCAAACACTGTCGAAAATGCTGCGTCACATATGCCAGGCTAGTAGATGGCCGCACCTTCATGCCCTCCTCCCAGCTGATCCACAGGTCTCCGCGAGTCAGAAAACAGGCCACGGCGTGACGCGCCAGGTGATGGATCCAGCCCTCCTGCCGTAGCTGCGTCATGATGGCGTCGATCCAGGGAAAACCCGTCTGAGCCTGCAAAGAAGAAAAATTTAACTGTCACCAGATGCGGAAGAAGCGTCGAGCATGATACACGTTAAGTCAATGCAAAGATGCGAATAGACATCCTGAGGTGCAATAAGCGTGAATGAGTTGGCGCGAATGATGCGATTCGTGAAGAGGTGCGAGTTGATCGATTTGTGCGACTGACACGTGTACAACGTGTTTCGCGCAAATTGCTCAAGTTCAAAAATCTGAACTTCAGCGGACATTCGTTCTCTGCATTAACCAATCAGGAGCTTGCTCTTGTGGGGGCGTGATTATGACGTAGCGCGTGTTGTAGCACTGTCCCGGGGGAAATCCTCCAGCCGACACCGACACCAGTTCATCAAACTGGGCTCAGCTCAGTCAGAAGCACCGCTGAAAGCCTCCAGCATCAAGGTTCAGTATTAGAGGAGTTGATGAACTCACAGAGCTGCTGCACCTCTGAATTGATTTAGTGGACTCGGACACGGCTCCAAACGAATCAACACTGTTTTTCAGCCTTCCTAAAGCGCACAAACACAGCTACTCTCTCAATAAAATCCATGTTAGCCATTTAGCAATGAAGCTACATTCACCGGGCAGACAGAAGCCCTGCTCATGGACGAATCTGCGTCTGTTCTGAAGTGAACTTGATGCATGAATGAAGCGAGCGAACTTAAAATGTTCATGCGTCTATTTACGTGTGAATAGTGCAATTTATCCGCACGTCTGGTGTGAACACAGCATATGGGTAGTGAAAAACATTAATGTATTCATCGATGCATCGTGATTCTTTATCTAGCGATTCTGAATCGATTCTCAAAAGTTCTGAAACGATTCCGTATTTAAATTAGATTGTGATAATGCGTGGGCGTAAGCTAGAAACAGAAAAATAATACACGTTGACAGGTGCGTGCACGAATGATGCAAAATCCGCTTCATTAGAACAAACCTAAAGACCCCTTGAAGTGCCGTGAATGTGTATTTTTCATTCGTGTTGGATGCAATCACAAATGAAACATGAAAGGACATATCAAAGCTCCTCCCCTTTAAAAAAAAAAACAGGCAGTAGCGTGTTGTTTTTCCCACTGCTTTGCCAGTGAGAGTGGTTAGGCTCAAGCGCATCAAATGTGAAGCTTCTTGAAGGGGGCGGGGCATGTCAGACACTAGAGGGCATTTGATTGGTCAGAAGATTTGATGAGAAACTGAAGTATGAGGTGACGTGAATAAAACCCTTGATCCATTTAGGTGGAAACTTTGCATGTTTATTTCCGTTTTATATCTGCTAAACATGAATTCTGACATGGTTTTGGTGCACACTAGATTATAGATATCCTTAAAAACTAACAATACACTACCTGACAAAAGTCTTGTTGCCTATCCAAGTTTTAGAAACAGCAGATAATATCTTGACTTCTAGTTGCTGATCTGGTGTCAGAAGTGTCTCTATGAAAGGTGAAGGCCTCTAGATTTTGCTGATTTGAGCTCAATAAATCTGATCATGTCTTGATTTTGACTGATTTTATTAGGACAGTAAGGTCTGACTCTGCTCAGACTAAAGTGTCATCACTGAACAGAAATAATGTCCAGTATAGAATATAAAGTCCTGCTGCAGTGGAGACAGAATGAAGATTGTGTCTGACTCCATCATGAGCTTGGAGGACTGCATCCATACATCTCTGACATGACTCACATCACTGATTAATAAAGTCATCTGGAATGAAGAAGAAAGCTTCAGCAGGATCGCAGAGTTCATCAAGAGTCTTTGTGTTCATCTTCAACACCTCCTCCTTCATCAGCTCAATAATGTTGATCTCTGGTGACTGGGCTGGCCAATCCTGGAACACTCTTTGCTTTCAGGAGCTTTGATGTGGAGGCTGAAGTATGAGCAGGAGCGCTATCCTGCTGGAGAGTTGTCCCTCTCCTGTGGTTTGTAATGTAATGGGCAGCACAGATGTCTTGATACCTCAGGCTGTTGATGTTGCAGATCTCTCCATACTGAATGAACCCGAAACCATGACTTCTCCTTCACCAAACTTGACTGATTTCTGTGAAAATCTTGACTCCATGCTGGTTCCAGCAGGTCTTCTGCAGTATTGGTGATGATTGGGATGCAGATCAGCAGATGATACAGCAGAGAAATCCACCTTCTGACACTTTCACACATCATCAACTAGAAGACCAGATAATATCTGCTGCTCATCCAACTGAGATCCACCACAAGACTATTGTCAAGTAGTGTAAGGACACTAACATCTAAACAACTTTAAAAAGCAGTTGGTTCTGAACTCAACACTTTTGACAATAGAGACGTGAGTGTGCGGTTCTCTTACGGTTCTCCATTTCTCCAGCCGCTCTGGATCGTGGTACCAGTCGATCTGCAGACAGATGCTGTTTCCCTCCATCTTGGTGAAGTTTGGTGTTGCGGAAGCGACGGTGTAGAAGAACTCGCGCCACAACACCTGACCCTGCAGAGACACCGGGGGCAGAGAGTGGTTCTTCGACTGCAGAGGAAAACCACAGGAGAACTCAATAAACCAGCAACAATTGACTAACTGTGTTTGTGCAGTGGCCCTAAACGATGTTCAACGCTGTTATAAGTTTAGGTTTGCATTACAATATCTGTACTAACTGTTATAAATGTTAATGTCAGGAATTCCTCTCTTATATATTTTATTTGCCTTGGTTTTTGTTTGGCTATTATGCCAAAACCGTGTGAGCTGCTAAACAGTTGTTTGTTGTTTCGAAGCCATGACAATAAAATTATTTCCATCTCAATATCCATAAGTGCTAATCTGAGCCTGCTTTATAGCAAAGTGTCTGAGATAATCATTTTAAAGATGCATATCAAAAATTGTACCAAATTAAAATGGATTATTTCACTCAATTTTCGGGGTTGCTTCATATTTATGTACTAGTATCTAATTATTAGCTTAGCATCATGCTAAAATGAGTTTGTACTACGACCAAGGATAAATACACTGCAGAGCATCTAAATATCCAAGTAATTTTTTACGTAAATAAATACACAATTTTCACAAGTATTTGTGTATTTTGCTATTTATTAAATATTTTTGTCATTTTGTTATTATTAGCGATGTTAGCTTAGCAATGTGCTAATATCAATGGAATCAAGCAAGGGTTAACTATAAATATACTACAAATTAAAAAGAAATCAATATTGTTTAAACTCATTCAAAATGCACAACCTCACACTTTAAGTGCACATTTTTGTATTAGCTTAGCAACATGCTAACATTAGTCTCAGCTACATCGAACTAAGGGTAAACATACTGCAGATCATCAAAGTATACAAGTAATCTTAAGAAAACACACAATTTTAACCAGTTTTTGTCTGTTTTGTTATTTATTATTCATATTTGTCATTGGTATTATTAGCGATGTTAGCTTAGCAACATGCTAATCACTCAGGCTGCGTCAGAAACCGCCTACTACTCAGTAGGTGCTGCATTTGAATTTAAACGTACTACTCGGCCGTTAGAAAAGTACGTTCTTTACAGTATAAATGTGAAAAGTATGAATGGAATTCGGACGTACTACATCCGACATTTTGTCATAGTCATGTGACCTACCTGCGTCATTTTGGAATGCGCACTTCCGAATCTCGCCGGAAGTAGTAAGTCATCCAGGTATGAATTCGGACATACTACTCGGCTCGAATACTGATTTTAGCGTACTGTATAGTATGGAAGTATGCAGTTTTTGACGCAGCCTCAGATATAATCAAGCAAGGGTTAACTATAAACATACTACAAACTAAAACGAAAACTATATTGTTTTAACTCATTTAAAATGCACAACCTGACACATTAAGTGCACGTTTTTGTATTAGCTTAGCAACATGCTAACATTGGTGTCTGCTACAATCAACTAAGGTTAAATATACTGCAGATCATCAAGTAATCTTAAGAAAATACACAATTTTAACCAGTATTTGTGTATTTTTGTTCATTACCAATGTTAGCTAAGCAACATGCTAATATCACTCAGATGGAATCAAGCAAGGGTTAACTATAAATATAATGGCCAACGTTTAAAAGTATGTAGTTTTAACTCATTTAAAATACACCACCTCACACATTTTTGTATTAGCTTAGCAACATGCTAACATTAGTCTCTACTACAATCAAGTAAGGTTAAATAATTATCAAAATATTAGAATAATATCAAAAAACTCAATTTTAACCAGTATTTGTGTATTATTATTAGCGAAGTTAGCTAAGCAGCATGCTAATATCACTCAGATGGAATCAACAGTGGGTTACTACAAATATAATATTAAAAATATAACTTATAAATTATTTTAATTCATTTAAACTCACAATAAGTGCACATGTTTGTATTAGCTTAGCAACATGCTAACACTGGCCACTATGTAAATGTAACTGTAAGTAACTGTTCTGACTCTTGCATGCTATTTGTAGTGCGCATCTAATCACTGATGAGTGTCAACTGTTAGCATGCCGCCTATGTATTCAGTGTGTGCGTACCTGTGCGTAGATGCTGTTGAGTCTGTGGTAGAAGGTTCGAACAGAAAGGCAGCCCAGACTCAGGTACGGACTCAGACCAGTGGTGCTGGGCAACAGAGAGTTGGGGATGGTGCGCGGTTTGGAGAAGTTCGCCACCCAGCCCTGCAGAGACACACACACACACACACACACACACACACATCAGGACAGGCCTTTCACCTGGTGCTAGTTCAGCGCTAGTGCTGGTTCTGTAGGGCTGCGGCAATATACTGAGACACTTGCAATTTGTGGATAGTTACTATGTTTAGGCTAGTGTTGAACAGCAGATGGCGCTCTAGGCTACTGTTTAACAGCATTGTAGGCTAATTTTTAACATCAGAATAGAGCTATAAACTAGTTTTTAACAGCAGACTGTGCTCTAGGCTAGTTTATAACCGCATTGTAGGCTAGTTTTTAATCCTAGATGGTGCTCTCGGCTGGTTTTTACCATCAGATGGCACTCTAGGCCAGTTTTTGACAGCAGGTGGCGCTCTAGGCCAGTTTTTGACAGCAGATGGCACTCTAGGCCAGTTTTTGACAGCAGGTGGTGCTCTAGGCCAGTTTTTGACAGCAGGTGGCGCTCTAGGCCAGTTTTTGACAGCAGATGGCGCTCTAGGCCAGTTTTTGACAGCAGGTGGCGCTCTAGGCCAGTTTTTGACAGCGGGTGGCGCTCTAGGCCAGTTTTTGACAGCAGATGGCGCTCTAGGCCAGATTTTGACAGCAGATGGTGCTCTAGGCCAGTTTTTGACAGCAGATGGCGCTCTAGGCCAGTTTTTGACAGCAGGTGGCGCTCTAGGCCAGTTTTTGACAGCAGATGGCGCTCTAGGCCAGATTTTGACAGCAGGTGGCGCTCTAGGCCAGTTTTTGACAGCAGATGGCGCTCTAGGCCAGTTTTTGACAGCAGGTGGCGCTCTAGGCCAGTTTTGGACAGCAGATGTAGCTCTAGGCCAGTTTTTGACAGCAGGTGACGCTCTAGGCCAGATTTTGACAGCAGGTGGCGCTCTAGGCCAGTTTTTGACAGCAGGTGGCGCTCTAGGCCAGTTTTTGACAGCAGGTGGCGCTCTAGGCCAGTTTTTGACAGCAGGTGGCGCTCTAGGCCAGTTTTTGACAGCAGACTGTGCTCTAGGCAAGTTAATAACCGCATTGTAGGCTAGTTTTTAATCCTAGATGGCGCTCTCGGCTGGTTTTTACCACCAGATGGCGCTCTAGGCCAGTTTTTGACAACAGGTGGTGCTCTAGGCCAGTTTTGACAGCAGATGGTGCTCTAGGCCAGTTTTAGACAGCAGGTGGTGCTCTAGGCTAGTTTTTAACAGAAGACTGTGCTCTAGGCGAGTTAATAACTGCCTTGTACGCTAGTTTTTAATCCTAGATGGCGCTCTCGGCTGGTTTTTACCACCAGATGGCACTGTAGGCCAGTTTTTGACAGCAGATGGTGCTCTAGGCTAGTTTTTAATTCTGCACTCAGCGTCACCTATATTCTCTCGTTAGCATTGATCAGTATTGTATTAGCTGCTCACCTGACTCTGGAAGTGTTTCTCGAGCCGCTGCAGGGCGTGACTCTCTCCACCGGGCCACAGCACCTCCGCCTCAACCTGCAGACCCAGATGAGCCAGAGAAGGCACAGCATACACCCGATCCACATCCACAGGAGTCACACACCTCCTGCACACAGCACACACACAATCTCCCATCATGCTCTGCTGCTGTCTCCGTCTGCACACACACTCTTGGCAGGCAAAAGCTCCATCTGTTCGCAGGCGGCAGTCGTGAAAGCAGTGTCAGACAAAACACAACCCTGAAAACCCACACAGACGCTCGTGTCGCCCACACACAAACACAGGCGCTCGTATCGCCCTTACTGGAAGTCCTCGATGCTCACATCCCGCGCCGGTTTCTCTGGCTCACCCAAGACTGACAAAACATGCAGGAACTTCTTGTATGTGAGCGGCGGAGAGCCTCCGTTGGCCTTCACGATCCTGGATAGACAGAAACAGACACATTAACATACTCAGTCTCTTCTGAAAGCATTTGTTCACTTACAGAATAATTATTATATTAATCCACAATTATTTATTCTCGTCATTAAAGATGTTTCATTGATTCTTCAATTGAAAAGAAATTAAGTTTTTTTTTTTAAGAAAACAACCAGGATTTGTTGGCCCAAAAATGGTATCACTATGGTAAATGTCAAAACACATGGAATTATTATCAAAATGAGGCACAAAACATGGTAATAATGCAGTAAATGTAAAAATGATAAACATGCCATCTGAAACATGGCAGTCCCAAAATGTTATTACTGCCATCATAGTATGGTCCATAACATGGTAATTATGTGGCAAATGTTAAAAAATCATGCTTTAGTCACCATTATATGGTCCAAAACATGGAGTTATTATGGTAAACATTAAAAACATGCATTAAAAACATGGTATTTTTAAAATTAGAAGGCCTAAAAATTTTATTACTTCCATCATAGAATGGTCCAAAGCAGGGTAATTTTGTGGTAAATGCAAAAAAAAAAAAAAAAAAAAAAAATGCTTTAGGCACCATCATATGGTCAATAACATGGAATTATTACGGCAAACATTAAAAACCCAAAGGCCCAAAAAAGAATATTACTATGGTTAATGTAAATAAATGGTAAGTAAATAAATAAATATATATGATAAACAAACACTTGGCATTACCATCATAAGGTCCAAAACACGGTAATACTGTGGTAAATGTAAAAATGGTGAAAAAAATAAAAAACAAGCCATCAAAAACATGGTATTTCCAAAATTATGAAGCCCAAAATGGTATTACTATGGTAAGTGTCAAAACACGTGGTTTAAGCATCATAGTATGGTCCAATTCATGTTAATTATGTGGAAAATGTTGAATAAAACATGCTTTCGGCACCATAATATGGTCCAAAACATGGACTTATTATGGTAAACATAAAAAACATGCATAAAAAACATGGTATTTTCAAAATTACAAGGCCCTAAAAGTGTATTACTATGGTAAATGTAAATAAATGGTAAATAAATAAATATGTACGGTAAACAAAGACTTGGCATTACCATTATAATAAGAACTAAAACAAGGCAATACTGTGGTAAATGTAAAAATGGTAAACATTAAAAAACAAGCCATCAGAAACATGGTATTTCCAAAATTATGAAGCCCAAAAATGCTATTACTATAGTAAACATCAAAACACATGGCATAACAATCATAGTATGGTCCAAACCATGGTAATTCTGTGGTAAATGTTGGAAAAAACACGATTTAGGCAGCATTATATGGTTCAAAACATGCAGTAATTACAGTAAACATAAACAAACATGCATCAAAAACATGGTATTTTCAAAAATGTAAGGCCCAAAAAAGGTATTACTATGGTAAATGTAAATAAATGGTAAGTAAATAAATAACTATGTGTGGTAAACAAAGACTTGGCATTACTATCATAATAAGGTCCAAAACATGGTAATACTACAGTAAATGTAAAAATGATAAACATCAAAAAACAAGCCATCAGAAACATGGCATTTCCAAAATTAGGACGCCCAAAATTGTTATTTCTATGGTAAATATCAAAACACATGCCCTAACCATCATAGCATGGTCCAAACCATGGTAATTCTGTGGAAAATGTTGAAAAAAAACCCGATTTAGGCAGCATTATATAGCCCAAAACATGGAATTTTTTATAGTAAACATAAAAAAACATGCATTAAAAACATGGTATTTTCAAAATCCAAGATCCAAATCATAGAAAATTAGAAATACTGTGGTAAATGCAAAAACAACAACACATTTGCCATTATTTTATTTTATTTTATTTCAAAACAGTATATCCACCAAAAGGCCAAAACATAGTAGTACTATAGTAACTTGACTAATTGATTCTCAAGGTAAGACTCTTACTCCTCATCTGGGTCTCTGAAACTGCACTGGAACTGTAGTTCAACCCACCGAGACTGACTATATGAAGAAAGATAATCCTGGATCCCATGTGTGACAGTAAATACTCCAGGAACATTTACTCTGGAAATAAAGGCCTTATGAAACCTAAATAATTATTTTAGATGTCAGTATGTTAGTCTTAATGATATCTATAATCTAGTGTTCACCAAAAACTGTGTCAAAAATCACATTTAGAAGATATAAACCTGAAATAACATCCAAAGATTGCCGTTTCTCTCTTCCGCCTAAATGGATCTGTGATTTTGTTTGTCGTCTCCTCATACTTCAATTTCTCACCAAATCTTCTGACCACTCAAATGCTCTCCTGTGTCTGACATGCCCCTCCCCCTTCTTCCCATTGGCTGTTCATTTGATGTGCTTAAGCTCAACTGTGACTTGCCATTGTGACAAAAACAAAATACTATTGGCTGTTTTGTAAAAAGGAGGAGTAGCTACTATATACCCGCCCTATCTTCATGCTTTAGTTGAAATTACATCAAACATCAAATACAAAATACACATTTCGAAGCTCTTCGCGGTAGCTTTAAGCTAATAAAGTTGTCATCATACCTCTTGACGTCGTACAGCGTGTGCGATACACATGTGTACGTCTGCAGTCCATTTTCCTGCGCCACTGTCTGTATGTCCTTGTCCATGCGTGTGTAATACGGCTCCACTTCAGTGTCGTAACTGATTTGTGTGATTCCCCACTGTGCTACGAGCTCCCGCAGGATGTTAGCCGTCGACCCGCACAGGACAAAAAGTCGCGATCCAATCGCCTGCAGACGAGTGTCCAGATCCTCCAGACTCTGGAGAAGAAACCGCCAGCGTAACGCACCCATGTGCATTGCCCCCTGCAGGAACACACGGTCCAGGACGTACACTGGATAGAGCGCGGAGGAGGACGCTAGCGCCCCCAACAGGCTGGGGTTATCATGCAGGCGCAGGCCTTTGCGAAACAGATGGATGGTGCGGTGACTCATGGCGACCGACTTTCTCCAAGATGAAAACACTTCAGACGGGCTGAAACAGAACAATGAACTTTGGTAAAATGAAGGCTCAAAACATGGTGTTAGCATGGTAAAAAATAAATAAAAAACATACTATTGCTATCAAGATAAGGATCAAAATTGAATTACTTCAAAAGCATGCTATTGAAAACATGCTAATTTCCAAAATAAATAGTATTACTATGGTAAATGTAAAAAAAACATGCCATTAGGATTGTAACAAAAACATGGTAATACTGTGCTAAGTATAAAAAAACATGTGTTTGCCATCATTAAAAGGTCTAAAACATGGAAATAAATCAACAACAAAAGATGATATTGAATAATGATATTGAAAACTTGGTATTTCCAAAATTATAAGTCACATCAAGGGTTTTACTTACGTAAATGTCAAAACACATGGGATTAAAATCATAATAGGATCCAAAACATGGTGTTAGCATGGTAAATAAAAATAAAAAACACTTGCATTTATCATTATGAAATGAATTAACAATATATTACAGTGATTAATGTCAAACTACATGGCTTTACTATCATGATAAGGTCCAAAACATGGTAATACTAAGGTATATGTAAAAAAGGAAACATGCTGATAAGTTTCAAAACTGAATTACGACAAAAAACATGCCATCAAGAGCATCCTGTTTGCAAAATTATAGGGCCCAAAAATTGTGTTACTATGGTAAATCTTAAAACACATTTCATTAATATCATAATAAAGTCGGAAACTTGGTAATAATATGGTCAATTTAAAAAACACTTTCCATCACAAGTCCAAAACATGCTTTTTCCAAAATTGTACAAAAATAGTATTGCTAAGGTAAATGTCAAAGCACATGGCATTAACATTATAATAAAGTCCAAAACATGGTAATACTGCTGTAAATACTAAAAACATGTTTTTGCCATCATGATGTGGTTCAATTTATAGAATTACATCAAAAAACATGCCATCAAAAACATGCATTCTTTTTACATTATAAGGTCACAAAATGGTATTATTATGGCAAATGTAAAAAATATATTCCATTAACATTTTAAAAAGGTCCAAAAATAATGTTAAAACATAGTAAATATTATAAAAAGTCAGTTACTATGGTAAATGCAAAAAAACATGCCATTAACATTGAAACAAAAACATGGTAAAACTGTGCTAAATATAAAAAAAACATGTGTTTGCCATCATTACAAGGTGCAAAACATGGAATTACATAAAAAAACATGCTATCGAAAGCATGCATTCTTTTTACAATATAAAGTCACAAAATGGTATAATGGCAGATGTAAAACATATTCCATTAACATTATAAAAAGATCCTAAAATAATGGTAAAACATAGTAAATATTATTAAACAAACATGCGTTTGCCATCATGTTAAGGTCCAAAATATAGAATTATAATAGTAAACTTAAAAAAACAAGACATGAAAAATCTGAAAACATGGGACTAGCTTTTGAAAAAACAAAACACCACATTAATTAAAGTTAGGTAAAGTTGTAAAGGCAAAATAACATTTAGCACTATTTAATTGACTGAAAAGTGTTGTACTCTGATAGTCATTGGCAGCTAATATGATTCGACTATTTAGAAATAACAAAGAATAATTTTATGAAATTATACTGTAAAGGTGAATGTATGAATATGTTAATATAAAACCAACTTTACCTCAATATTAATTGGTTTAAAATGAAATCAAATTTAAAAAAATAGGACACCAGGATGATGCGGTTTATGGAATTACCGTAATAAATCAAACATGATACAAATTATTATCATCATACATGTGACACATATGGCATGTTAAGTTTCATTGCTTTTATTATAGCAAATTTTAAAAATATGAATATGTCACTGCCATCATAAGAACTTAAACAAAGCATTATTATGACTGACGTCAAAAACAAAGCATTGCCATATCATGATTTATGGTCCAAAATGTTGAATTACCAAGGCAAACAATTACAACATCAAAACAATGCCAGCTAAAGAGACTGTTAAAAACACAGACACATTTTTACCATGGTATAGAGCCAGTTTTATGTCTTTGTTGATTCCAAAAGCCCATAAATAAAGGCTGAATGAGGTCAATTATTTATATTTAAATTATATTTATTTATACAGAAACAGCAGTTCTGGCCCTGGATTATCGCCACTTGACTCAGTTATAAACATTAACACGGTTACACAAAGATGTTTAGATGTATATACATTGCATTATTATACAGCTCATACAGATCTCCAACCATGACATATTTCACATTTCCCGGAATGTTTTTAAAGGTCAAAATGTCCACCAACCTCCAGATCGCCTCAGGCAACATCCATTAGGACACTTAACACCAATTAAAAATCAAAACCCAACCTTAGCGCACACGTATAATTACTGGTAACTAAGTAATGTTTACAAGACGATCGTTACATGAAAGTACACTCGCTATCCGCCTAACACAGACCTCGCACGTACGACATGACCCCACCCCTTCCTCACACCCTATTGGACGAACACATCCATATGATACTGAGAACTAGCTCCTGATTAGTCAGTTTCACATAGCTTCACAGTGCTCGGCGTGTGATTGGACGAAGCGACTGTAACTCAAATGTAAAGCGATCGTCGTTCTCCATATATATTTTAATGAAGTTTTAAACTAAATGTGAGTGTTTTTAACGGTGTCATTTGAGGTGTCCGGATTGAAGGAGTGAATCGGCGTCGTGTGAAGTCACGGGCGTGACCGGGATATGCCTTATTATGTAAATAGGTCAAACTAAAGAATTTAGGTCAAATCCCGACCTCTAGTGGACACACACACACACACACACACACACACACACACACACACACACACACACACACACACACACACACACACACAGTGACAATAAAGTAAATTAAAGTTTAAAAGAAGTTGTAGAGAAATATGAAACAATCTTAAGTCGCTTTTTAAGTTACTAAATGTGCTGCTAGGGTACTTTTAATGTGAAAGTGTACATTGTTTGCTATTTTTAAAGATCAAGATAGGTTTAAGATTGTATTAGATTACATTTACCAACACTAACATACAATATAAGACGGTTTACACATAAACAAACCATTTAAAATCAATTGACCGCGAATAAATAAACACTGAAGTTCCAAACAAGACCCAATCATGAGAATCAGAGAAGACGTTCCTGACTGTGACCGCTAGATGGAGACAAACGCACATTTAACAGTACGTTTAGATTACGTTTCAATACAAACGAACGCTAATATAATTTAATTTAGCCAATATAGAATATTTTTAAATTTATATTAAACCTTGTGTATATTTAACTAATAATGAAAAGACATTAGGCTAATGTGCCCAAACATTTTTCATTATTAATAAAGCACAATTCCTAATATGGCAAAACAATTAACACACAACAAAATATTGTTGTGAAACACATTTCAATGTAATGAAAAGTCCACTTTCCGGTCTCTATCCTGTAGAAATGGCTAATATTGAATAAGCTATAACCTCTTATGATAAATTAGATACTGTTTATTTTTAGCGCTGTTATTATAGCTTATGTTTATGTAATCTGTTTTTATATTAATGCTAATAGAATACAGAGTTGATATGTAAACAATATTTGTATAAAATACACAAAATATCAACAAATGTCAACGAAAAAAGTTAAAGCGATAATAAGAAAGGGAAAATATACATACTTAAATGTAAGATCTTTAAGTATCAATTACAATAAATAAATCAAAATAGCTCTGCTTGCTTTCTTCTTTCAGATAATTAAATGGTTTTTAGATAATGTCTGAAGTCTTTTAAAAATAATAAGAAACATGAAAATGTGGTTTACATTTCTGTATAAATAAAATTTATAAACATGTAATCAAATGCATAACAAAACAAGCATTGCTTTTAGTGGAGACACATTAATAACGACCAAAACTAGTTTCTATAAAAGTAAAAAAGTAAAAGTATCATTAATCAATATGCCAGCAGGTTTGCAAAGTTATATTTATGTAATCAAAAACACCAGGCAGTGCGTGTTGCTGTGGGCGTGGCTATGTTGACCCCGCCCCTCGACTGTGCACGTGTTTGTTCACAGCTGAGAATCACTGTCAGCTTGAACGTGTGTGTGTGTTTCAGTCAGCGCCCGTGTGTGTGAGAGAGAAACAGCAGCATCACAGACAGAGATGAGCACAGAGAAGTGGAGGACAGGACTACAAATACAACAACTACACACTCCAACCGACAGTGAGTATCACACACACACACACACACACACACACACACACACACACACACGATAAACAGAAATAGACAATAAAAACGCCAAACACACTCTATAAACACAGGAAAACACACTTCAAACACCAAATACACACTATAAACACAATATATAATCACTAAACACATACTATATAAGCACATTAAACATATTGTAAAACACCCAACGCATACTAAACACAATTTAAACACTAATCACACAGTAAAAAAACAAACACACTATAAACACACAATATGAACACTAAACACACAGTAACACATCAAACACCATAAAAACACAATATGAACACTAAACACACAATATAAACACCAAACACACTATAAACACACAATATAAACATTAAAGCCACAGTAACACATCAAACACTATAAAAACACAATATTAACACTAAACGCACAATATGAACAAACACACAATATAAACACCAAACACACTATAAACACACAATATAAACACCAAACACACAATAACACATAAAATTTATATAAAAACACAATATGAACACTAAACACACAATATAAACACCAAACACACTATAAATACACAATATAAACATTAAAGCCACAGTAACACATCAAACACTATAAAAACACAATATTAACACTAAACACACAATATGAACACAAAACACACTATAAACACACAATATTAACACTAAACACACTATAAACACAATATAAACACCAATCACACTATAAACACACAGTATATACACAACATGACCACAAAACACGCAATATAAAAACAAATGCACTATAAACACTCAGTAAAACACCAAACACACACCATAAACACACAATATGAACAAAAAATCTCTATAAATACACAATATAAACACTAAACAATATAAACACACCATATAACCACTAAAGCCACCATGTAAGCATTAACACACTATAAACACACAATATTAACACTAAACACACAATATAAACACAATATAAACACACAATATAAACACTAAACACACTGTATAAACACACAATATAAACACACAATATAAACACTAAACACACTATATAAAAACACTAAACACTAAACACACAATATAAACACTAAACACACTAAAAACTATAAAAACACAATAAAAAACACTAAACACACAGTAAAATACCAAACACACAATGTAACACAATATAAACACACAATAAAAACACTAAACACACAATATAAACACTAAACTAACCATAAAAACGCAAAACACACACAAAAAACACTAAACACAGTAAAATACCAAACACACAATATAAACACTAAACACACTATAAAAAAGCTAAACACACTTTATAAACACTAAAGACATTTTATAAAAACTAAACACATGATATAAACACTCAAAACACAGTAACATACCAAACACACTTTATAAACACTAAACACATTTTATAAAAACTAAACACATGATATAAACACTAAAAACACAGTAAAATACCAAACACACTTTATAAACACTAAACACACAATATAAACACTAAACACACTATATAAACACTAAACACACTATATAAATACCAAACACACAGTTTAAACACTAAACACACTATAAAAAAAGCTAAACACACAATATAAACACTAAACACACTATATAAACACTAAACACACTATATAAACACTAAACAAACTATAAAAAAGCTAAACACTTGATATAAACACTAAACACACTTTATAAACACTAAACACTTGATATAAACACTAAACACACAGTAAAACACCAAACACACAATATAAACACTAAACTAACAATAAAATGCAAAACACAATATAAACACTAAACTCATGATATAAACACTAACACACAGTAAAATACTAAACACGCAATATAAAACACTAAACACACAATATAAACACTAAACAAAATATAAACAGACATTATTAATGCTAAACACACACAAAAAACGCTAAACACACTATATAAACACTAAACACACACTAAAATACCAAACACACAACATAAACACTAAACACACAATGAAAAGGCTAAACACACAGTATAAACACTAAACACACTATATAAACACAATACAAAACACTAAAACCTCAGTAAAATATCAAACACACACTATAAACACACAATATAAACACTAAACCCACAGTAAAGCATCAGACACTGTAAACACTAAATCTGCATATAAATCTTCTATTGTTTATATTTAGTTTGGTTTATGGTGTATGTTTTTCACTTCCTCACACTAAATATAATGTGTTTTCTGTATTTTTTTTCATTCTTTGAAGTTACGCGACAGTTAAGAGGCACCTCTGTTAGCTAAATAAAGTGTGTGACAAACTGAACTGTCTGTGATGTATAAGAAGTGAGATTTGAAGACTCTCGTTCCTCTTTCTCACTCACAAACACACATAGACTTTTTTATTTTTCCTGTTGCCCCTTGACAAGAAATGAAAGTAGTGATTCATCCTGATTCCTGTGAATTTACCAGCTTGTTTTGAGTTAACTGATAGCAATCTCTCTCTCTCTGTGTGTGTGTGTGTGTGTTTGTTTGTTTGTTTGTTTGTTTGTGTGTGTGTGTGTGTGTGTGTGTGTGTGTGTGTGTGTGCGCGTGTGTGCACGTGCGTGTCGATCAGACGTTGATCGCAGTGCCATGAAGAAGATCAGCTCCATGTTCTCAGCATTACAGGAGAAGTTCCAGAGAGCAAGTGAGTCTTGCGTTACATATTTTTTTATATGTGTGTGTGCATTTGAATTGATATATACAGTGTGTGTGTGTGTGTATGTATATATATATATATATATATATATATATATATATATATATATATATGTATGTATGTATGTATGTATGTATGTATATATATATATATATATATATATATATATATATATATATATATATATATATATATATATATAGATAGATAGATAGATAGATAGATAGATAGATAGATAGATAGATAGGGGTATACTGAAGTCACCGTTCTGTCACGGATTCGGCACGACAGGAATAAGCTTCAAATGTCCTGTGTTTTTTTTTCCTTTTGTTTCTTTTGAACAAGCAGAAGTGTTTCGTCACGATCAGCTACAGAACTAAAAACTTCTTGTTATGCAAAAGTTCAAAACAAGCACAACAATGAAAAATAAATCTAATTAAAATATAAATATAAGGTGCAAGGTTAAATTTATTGTTGTTTGAAAAACAATCTGCTGTGCTCACTCACTGGCCACTTTATTAGGTACACCTATCCAGCTGCTCATTAATGCAAATATCTAATCAGCCAATCACATGGCTGCAACTCGATGCATTTAGGCATGTAGACATGGTCAAGACGATCTGCTGCAGTTTAAAACGAGCATCAGAATGAGGAAGAAAGGGCATTCTGCCCTGAGTATTTCAGAAACTGCTGATCTACTGGGATTTTCACGCACAACCATCTCTAGGGTTTACAGAGAATGCTCCGACAAAGAGGAAATATCCAGTGAGCGGCAGTTCTGTGGGTGCAAATGCCTTGTTGATGCTAGAGGTCAGAGGACAATGGCCAGACTGGTTCCAGCTGTTAGAAAGGCGACAGTAACTCAAATAAGCACTCGTTGCAGAAGAGCATCTCTGAACACACAACACGTCCAACCTTGAGGCGGATGGGCTACAGCAGCAGAAGAGCACACCGGGTGCCGCTCCTGTCAGCTAAGAACAGGAAACTGAGGCTAAAATTCACACAGACTCACCAAAACTGGACAATAGAAGATTGGAGAAACGTTGCTGCTCTGATGAGTCTCCATTTCTGCTGACACATTCGGATGCTCGGCTCACAATTTGGCCTCAACAACATGAAAGCATGGATCATCCTGCCTTGTATCAGCGGTTCAGGCTGGTGGTGGTGGTGTAATGGTGTGGGGGAGATTTTTTGGCACACTTTGAACTGATGGCTTTTTATTTGCATGTTTTTTTTATGTTTTTTATTTACATTTTAACAATGTTACTATTAACTATTTTATTCTTCAGTAGGTTATGTATAAAATATAGTGATTCTAATATTTTAATAATTAATTTGATTATTGGAAATCACCAAGCGACCTCCACGTTGGGAACCACTGGGCTAGTTGGTTACATTTTGTTGCTTTTACAACACAATACAATACTTGATTGTCAGACTTGCATCTGAAATGTTTCTTGAATAACAGCACGGTAAATACAGTATTTCTTACAACGAGACAAAGACATTTAAAAAAACCATAATCATTTTGCACAGCCTTTATTCGGCTTAAAGACAGCATGATGTACAAATTATTAACGCCGTGGCCCGATTTGCTTACGGTACCTGATAATGAATATCTTTTTTATTTGCGGCTGGGTCATGTAATTTATCCAGCAGCGCTGAACTCCAGCATTAGATCAGTAACAGTCATAGATATTTACAGTGCGTTTATATATGGGTATCAGTTCCTTTCATATGCATGTCTTCTCCATTATTATCTGATCCATTACTTCTCACCATGAGAAAAACAAGGTGTTGCACGCAGATTCAAATGTGTGTCTCTGAGAGCCCTGAATTATGACTGGCTTGTATGTTCTTTAGATGAGACAGAATCTTATATTTACTTAGTTTTTTCCGTTTAAATGCAGTTGACGGAGGTTTTACTTTATTTAAATGTTGACTATTGTTTAATATAAACTCATATTTCATTATTAGTTGTCGTGTTTTCTGAAAAAAAAAGTTTTTCCTTTCATCTCAATTATGCTGACTTGGCAAAGTCACCATAATGCTCTACAGTACAATGTGAAACAATATTTAAACCAGGGGTGTCCAAACTCAAGTCCTGTAGGGCCGGTGTCCTGCAGAGTTTAGCTCCAACTTCCTTCAACACACCTGTCTGGAGCTTATTATACCTAGAAAGAGCCTGATTAGCGAGTTCAGGTGTGTTTAATTGGGGTTGGAACTAAAATATACAGGACACCGGCCCTCCAGGACCGAGTTTGGGCAGTCCTGTTTTAAACGGTAACTCCTCCTACATTTTTAAAGCCACCGCCACCAAACTCTGAACACTTCTTCTGGAGGGTCTGACTCAGGTTGCTATGTCTTTTCTAACTGATCGGATGTACAGATTTAATTAAACTTGCGATTAGATCTGTGAAAAACCGATTGACTTTTCTTGGTGGTGGAAAACGTTTGTACAGCAAGTAGGGTTAAGCCATGTCGAACAAATTGGCATTGTACTTTGTCTAATGTGAAACATCACGATGGATGATGGTCTCGTTATCATGTAAAGAGGGGTGCGAACGTGTGTGTGTGGTCATATGATGTGGATTTACAGCGGATTGAGGGCTGTTCAGAAATGCTAGGTAAAACACGGTGTGGATGTGGATCATTTTCATTCTAAAATGCCATTTTAATACTAACATGTATTAGAGTAAATGAGGCCTGATTGTGTATTTTTCGCGAGCAGGTTTGGGACGGGGGCGGGGCGGACGCGCGGAATGTTGTCTATTGGCCATCGATGCACAATGTCATTGTCTATCGGCCCAACCCTAACAGCGACCTAATATATAGCATTTAAGCTGTTTATCACTAGCCTGTGTCTTTAAACAACATTATAAGCATGCTAGCATAAGGTAAAAAGTACTTCACTTATCTATGACATTTTTATTTGTTAAGTTGCTCTAATAATGTGTCAACATTTGCATTTTAAATGTTTTAAATGGTAAATATTTAATTTTCATTTAATCTTTAGGATTGCATGCTATGTATTTTTGTCTGTTCATATACTGTAATTTATGAATGCAGCTTTTTAAAAGTGTCATGTTTGTGCTGTTAGAAAGCTAGCATTGTTCTAAATCATGCTGCATAGCTTATGTGAGCAGTGCATACATTTTTTAAACATGTTATTAGCATGGTAATACACGTGCTTTAAAAAACGTGCTTTAAGTCATGTTTTCAACATGCTTATTAATGCTAGCAATGTGCTAAACCATGCTAGAAACTTTATAATTGTGTTCATTTTTAGAAAACTGCTAAATAATTTTAGTAACTTGCATGAACATGCTAGCAACTTCATCAATGATAAATGTTACTATGTTATTTGAATATTTTCCCCCATGTTTATTGATGCTAGCAATGTGCTAAATCATGCTGGAAACATGATCAGTTCTTTAATTTTAGAAACATGCTAATTTGTGTTAGTAACTGGAAAAAACACTGTTTAATTCATGCCAACAACATGTTTATTGATGCTAGCACTGTGCAAAATGATGCTAGAAAAATGATCATTCATTTAGTTTTAAAAACATGTAATTAACATGCTCATTCATGTTAGTAACATGTAAAACATGGCTCTAAGCCATGCTAACTACATGCTTATTGATGCTAGCAATGTGATAAATGATGCTAGAAAAATTATCAGTACTTTAATATTAAAAAAACATGTCATTATCATGCTAATTCATGTTAGTAACTTGTAAAATAGTGCTTTTAGTCATGCTAGCAACCTGCTTATCCATTCTAGTAATGGGCTAAATCATGCTAGAAACATTATCAGTCTGTAAAAACATGCCATTAACATGCTAATTTGTGTTAGTTAATTGAAAAAACAGTGTGCTCAAGTCAAGCTAGCAACATGTTTATTAATGCTAGAAGTGTGCTAAATCATGCTAAAATGATTAGTTCTTTCATTTTAAAAACATGATATTAACATGCTAACTAATGTTAGTAACTTGAAAAACAGTACTCTAAGTCATGCTAACCACATGCTAATAATAATATTAATATTAAAAACATGTAATTATCATGCTAATTCATGTTAGTAACTTGTAAAACAGTGCTTTAAGTCATGCTAACAACCTGCTTATTCATGCTAGCAATGTGCTAAACCATGCTAGAAATTTTATAATTGTGTTAATTTTATTAACTTGCTGGAACAGGGTGCTAAATCACGCTAGCAACTTAATCAGTGTTAAAATGCCATGTTTATTGATGCTAGCAATGATCTTAATCATGCTAGAACAATTATTAGTACTTTAATTTTAAAAACATGTCATTAACATGCTAATTCATGTTTGTAACCTAAAAAACAGTGCTCTAAGTCATGCTAATAACATGCTTATTCATGTTAGCACTGTGCTAAATCATGCTAGAAACATTATCAGTACTTTAATTTTATATTAACATGCTAATTCATGTTAGTAACTTGTAAAACAATGCTTTAAGTCATGCTAACAACATGCTTATTCATGCTAGCAATGTGCTAATCATGCTAGAAACATTATCAGTACTTTAATTTTAGAAACATGTTATTAACTTGCTAATTTATGTTAATAATTTGAAAAACAGTGTGCTTAAGTCTTGCTAACAATATGTTTATAGATGCTAGCATTGTTTTAAATCATGCTAGAAACATTATCAGTATTTTAATTGTAGAAACATGATATTAACATGCTAAATTATGTTAGTAACTTGAAAAAAAAAGATTTGTCATGCTAATAACTTCAATGTTAAAATGCAACATTTATTTTTACTGTAACTTAGTTTTTTTTTTTAAAGCGATCATCAAAGTTTGCCATAAACTTTACTCCTCTGGTGTGAATATGAACATACACAGTGTGATAATGTCAGAGAGGTTTAATTTAATCTCTCAGTCCATGACACCAGAGGAATTTTATGAGGAAACTAAAAACAAATGTGACGGTGAAGTCTGTCGAAATCAGATTAGATTGGTTTAGACTTGTTTTTCTCGCTGAAAATTTGCTAAAGCAGCAACTTCGTCCTAATGAAATGATCTAAAATCAACACGAAGCCCTGCTGAAAACCCTTTCAGCACTGTGTAACTGTGTAGTCATGGATGTTTATGTAATCTGCATAACGCAGTCAGAAAGTACTTGTAAATAGTCAATTATATTGTATATAGTACATATTGTTAACACAATGGCAGTGAGTTGTTTGCAATTAATTGATTCTTCTCATTTTAACGTTTATATTTTGTTCATAACAATCCTGCCGCTTGTATAAATTCATTATTCTTTGTGTTTGTGATGTTTCTGTAGTGTGCTGTGTTTCTGTAATTCTGCCATCTGCACTAGTGTTTTAGCTGGAATATTAGATGTCACAGTGATATTTGAAGTTTTTCAATATTGTTTTTGTACTCTTGCTGTTTTAAATGTATGTTTTGTTTGGTATATGTTTGTGGTTTAGTGTTATTCAGTGTTTCTTTCAGCAAACAGTTACAGTGATGTACATTAGTGTGAGTATTTTGGACTATTAACTGTTCATCATTGCACTTTAAACACAAGCTGTCGAGACTCGAGTTGATCATAAACAATAAAGATATTTATATTTTCTGTACTTGTCAAAATAGCACTTTTTCTAACAAAAAGATTATCCTGCTTTAATATATGTGACATCAAATAAAAGCAAACAAAAGAGCACAAAAGTAATCTATATGTTATCTAAAAGTAATCTACAAAGAGCAAAATAGTAATCTACAAAAGTTATCAGAAGGTAATTTACAAAGAGCGCAAAAGTAATATACATTTAATCTAAAAGTAATCTACGAAAGCAATCTAAAAGCAAACTACAAAAGAGCACAAAAGTAATCTAAATGTCATAAAGTAATCTACAAAGGATCACAAATGTAAGTATATTACAGTAATCTAAATGCAAACTACAAACCAGCACAAAAGTAATCTAAATGTAATCTACAAAAGAGAAAAAAGGTAACCTATATGTAATCTAAAAGTAATCTACAAAGGTAATCTGCAAGAGCACAAAAGTAATCTTATGTAATTTAAAAGTAATCTACAAAATATTATACAAATGATTGCAAAAGTAATCTATATTTAATCTAAAAGTGATCTACAAAAGGCCACAAATGTAATATTTGCAGTTAAAGTCAGAATTGTTAGCCCATGTGAATTATTAGCCCTCCTGTTTATTTTTTTTATCAAATTTTTGTTTAACAAAGAGCAGATTTCTTCAACACTGATTTAATCATGATAGTGTTAATAAATCATCTCTAATCACTGATTTATTTTATCTTTGCCATGATGACAGTACTTGATATTAGACTAGATATTCTTCAAGACACTAGTATTCAGCTTAAAGTGACATTTAAAGGCTTCACTAGGGTAATTAGGGTAACTAGGCAGGCTAGGGTAATTAGGCAAGTTGTTGTATAATGATGGTTTGTTCTGTAGAGTATCCAATATAGCTTAAAGGGGCTAATATTCCTGACCTTAAAAGGTTTTTTTATTAATCATCAATTTATTAATTTTTAATAATTATTAAAAATATTATCAGACATGTAGTGAATATTTTCTGAATCTGTTATACATCATTTATGAAATATAAATAAATAAGTTTTAATTTTAATTTTTATTTTATTTTTAATAATCAAAAATTATTAGGCGTGCTAATAATTCTGACTTCAATTGTATGTACGTATAGTACAGTAATCTAAAATCAAACTACCAACAAGCACAAACATAATCTAAATGTAATCTACAGAAAAGCACGGAAGTAATATAATTATAATATAAAAGTAATCTACATGGGTAATCTAAAAGCAAACTACAAATGAGCACAAAAGTAATCTGTGTAATTTAAAGTAATCTACAAAAGGCCACAATTGTAATATATAAGTATATTACAGTAATCTAAATGCAAACTACAAACAAGCAAAAACATAATCTAAATGTAATCTACAAAAGAGCATGAAAGTAATCTAAATGTAATCTACAAAAAGAAACAAATGTAATATATAAGTATATAGCAGTAATCTAAATGCAAACTAAAAACAAGCACAGAAGTAATCTAAATGTAATCTACAAAAGAGCACAAGTAATCTATGTATTTTTAAAATAATCTAAAAAGTACGTTAAAATTTATCTTGAAGAGCACAAAAGTAATCTACGTAATTTAAAAGAAATTTTCACAATCGTGAAGGGGGCTCACTCCATACCACCGCCAGTGTGCAGCATCCACTACAGTAATATAAACGCAAACTAAAAACAAGCGCAAAAGTAATCTAAGTGTAATCAACTAGAGAGCACAAATGTAATCTAAAAGTAATCTACAAAAGAGCACAAAAGTAATCTAAATGTAATTCAGAAGTAATCTACAAATTATTGTTAAAGTAATCTATATTTAATCTAAAAGTAATCTATAAAATAGCACAAAAGTAGTCAAAGTAATCTACAAAAAGTCGCAAAAGCCATAAATAAATGAGTAATTACCATAATTGTGTCATTCGAAAGGTTATAATGCTGACTCTACGGATATTGTGATGTTGTTTGCAACAGTTGGTCAGAGTTCATCAGTCATCAGAGAGTGATTGTGTTGTCTGATGTGGTTCAGGTTTCTGTTTCTCCTCTGAGGTTTGGAGCACAATGTGTGTTTGTGCTGTCTTGTTCTGCTGTGGTTTCTCTGAGCTGTGCGTGTGTGTGTTTCTGTTCCCCTTTAGAGGCCGGAGCCCCTACCCCCGCGGCCGTGGCGCCCCCTGCTGGACGGGAGAGTCACTGTGGTCTGAGATTCTTTGAGTATCTGCTGGTGGTCAGTCTGAGGAAGAGGAGCAGCGGGGTGGGGTACGAGCCACAGGTCACTTACCAGTTCCCTAAGGTCAGGAGACACACACACACTTATACTCATACATATTCACACACACGCACACACATACATTGATACATATGTAACCCCGCCACCTAACCTGCTCCGAGCTGGTATCGAACCGGCGGCCTTCTGCATGGGAGTCGGATGCTCTAACAAGGAGGCTAAAGATCATGGCCTTTAACTTCTGTCACTAGAGCACCTGTAGAGGTCAGAGGAGTGGGGTTTACCTGCAGAGCACTTACTAGGCCTCCGTTACACATACATACAACCCCAAATCAGAAAAGGTTGGGACAGTATGGGAAATCTGTTAGCAAACCAACAGTAGCAGTAAGGTGTAATGAAGTGCGTGTGTGTGTGTGTGTTGTGATGTGTGTGTGTGTGTGTGTGTGTGTGTGTAGCGTGAGGTGATGGGGCGGCTGCAGCGCGAGCAGGAGGAGAAGAGCATGAAGGCGGCTCATCTGTTCTGCTTCCCTGAGGGAGTCCACTGGGCCCCAGTGACAGAGTACAGCAGGTACACACACACACACACTAACACACAAACACAAATACACACATCTGAATTCACAATGGCTAACACGCTTGTGCACACACACAAACACACACCTAAACAAACAAGCTTACACAGACACACAAGCTGGCATAAACACACACACATCTGAACGTAGACACACACATCTGAACACACAAGCTAATACACACACACACACACACACACACACACACACACACACACACACACACACACACACAAGGTAACACAAACAGACACACACACACCTGAACACATGCTTTTAATAAAGTCTAACACACACACACACACACACACACACACACATGCATCTGAACACACAAGCCAAAACACACACTATCACAAAAGCTAACACACACCTGAACATACACACACACAAGCTAACACAAAAATTCACAACTGAACACACACAGGTTTGTTTTCCTATCTTAGAGAGGACACTGCAGACTGTTAATGATGTCAGGTTAATGATGTTTTCCACAGCCACTGCACCACTAATCCACACTGAGAAACTCACAGAAGAAAAAGCTAAATGAAATCCTATTCACCATCAAATGAAGCACACAGTTTTACTTTTACCACTCGGTCGGATGCCTTTTTTATTTTATTGTCATTACATTTCATTTACTCAGGACATTTGAGCCTCACACACACACACACACACACACACACACACACATGCACACTTTCACAACTCCTCTCACCACATGCATCATTTTCACACCTCTGAACGGACGCTTCTGGAAAGACCGCAGGATGTTGATGAGTTCATTAGAGTCTATTTGTTTTCTTTCATCAAACTGACTCATATCCTAACATAGAAACAACTCCTCGTGTGCACGCAGTGTTAGAAATGAGGTCTGTTCTGCTGATGCTCATGCTGAATCTCTGAATGACTCTCTGAATCAGTGAAGACCCTCTGAATGACTCTGAATCAGCGATGAATCTCTGAATGAATCTCTGAATCAGTGATGGATCTCTAAATGACTCTCTAAATCAGTGTTGAATCTCTGAATGAATCTCTGAATCAGTGATGAATCTCTGAATGACTTTCTGAATCAGTGATGAATCTTTGAATGAATTTCTGAATCAGTGATGAATCTCTGAATGACTCTCTGAATCAGTGATGAATCTCTGAATGACTCTGAATCAGTGATGAATATCTGAATCAGTGATGAATCTCTGAATGACTCTCTGAATCAGTGATAAATCTCTGAATGACTCTCTGAATCAGTGATTACCCTCTGAATAACTCTGAATCAGTGATGAATCTCTGAATGACTTTCTGAATCAGTGATGACCCTCTGAATGACTCCCTGAATCAGTGATGACCCTATGAATGACTCTCTGAATCAGTGATGAATCTCTGAATGACTCTCTGAATCAGTGATTACCCTCTGAATAACTCTGAATCAGTGATGAATCTCTGAATGACTCTCTGAATCAGTGATTACCCTCCGAATAACTCTGAATCAGTGATGAATCTCTGAATGACTCTCTGAATCAGTGATTACCCTCTGAATAACTCTGAATCAGTGATGAATCTCTGAATGACTTTCTGAATCAGTGATGACCCTCTGAATGACTCCCTGAATCAGTGATGACCCTATGAATGACTCCCTGAATCAGTGATGACCCTCTGAATGACTCTAAATCAGTGATGACCCTCTGAATGACTCCCTGAATCAGTGATGACCCTATGAATGACTCTGAATCAGTGATGACCCTCTGAATGACTCTGAATCAGTGATGACCCTCTGAATGACTTTGAATCAGTGATGAACCTCTAAATGACTCTCTGAATCAGTGATGAATCTTTGAATGACTCTCTGAATCAGTTATGAATCTCTTAATGACTCTCTAAATCAGTGATTGACGAATCTCTGAATCACTTTCCGAATCAGCGATGAACCCCTGAATGTCTCTCTAAACCAGTGATTGATGAATCTCTTAATGACTCTCTGAATCAGTGATGAATCTCTGAATGACTCTCTGAATCAGTGATAAGTTTCTAAATGATTCTCTGAATCACTGATGAACCTCTGAATGACTCTCTAAATCAGTTATTGATGAATCTCGGAGTGACTCTGAATCAGTGATGGATCTCTAAATGACTCTCTAAATCAGTGTTGAATCTCTGAATGAATCTCTGAATCAGTTATGAATCTGTGAATGACTCTTTGAATCAGTGATGAATCTCTGAATGACTCTCTGAATCAGTGATGAATCTCTGAATGACTCTCTGAATCAGTGATGAATCTCTGAATCAGTGATGAATCTCTGAATGACTCTGAATCAGTGATGAATCTCTGAATGAATCTCTGAATCAGTGATGAATCTTTGAATGACTCTCTGAATCAGTGATGAATCTCTGAATGACTCTCTGAATCAGTGATGACCCTCTGAATAACTCTGAATCAGTGATGAATCTCTGAATGACTCTCTGAATCAGTGAAGACCCTCTGAATGACTCTGAATCAGTGATGACCCTCTGAATGACTTTGAATCAGTGATGAAACTGTAAATGACTCTCTGAATCAGTGATGAATCTTTGAATGACTCTCTGAATCAGTTATGAATCTCTTAATGACTCTCTGAATCAGTGATGAATCTCTGAATGACTTTGAATCAGTGATGAACCTCTAAATGACTCTCTGAATCAGTGATGAATCTTTGAATGACTCTCTGAATCAGTTATGAATCTCTTAATGACTCTCTAAATCAGTGATTGACGAATCTCTGAATCACTTTCTGAATCAGCGATGAACCCCTGAATGACTCTCTAAATCAGTTATTGATGAATCTCTTAATGACTCTCTGAATCAGTGATTGATGAATCTCTGAGTGACTCTAAATCAGAGGTGAATCTCTAAATCATTTTGTGAACTTCTGAGTCAGTGATGAACCCCTGGAAGACTCTCTGAATCAGTGATGAATCTGAATGACTCTCTGAAACATTACCGAATCTCTGAATGGCTTTCTGAATCAGTGTAATCGGTGTAGATCCCTGTTTCTCTTAGTCAGTCAGATGTGTTTGTCGGTGTGTAGATCTGAACTGAGGTTGATTCTGTGATTCTCCGCAGCGAGACGTTCTCCTTCGTTCTGACTGAAGTGGACGGCAGCCGCAGGAACGGCTACTGCAGGAGGCTGCTGGTCAGTTCAGCTCCGCTCATTATGAAGCTTGTGAATGTGTTCGGGTGGTCTTCTGAATCATTGTGATGTGTTTGTGTCAGCCGGCAGGTAAAGGTGCTCGTCTTCCTGAAGCGTACTGCATCATCAGCCATGTGGCCTGTTTCGGCCTCTTCTCAAAGGTGAAACACACACATTTACATTTACTCATTCAGCAGATGCTTTTATCCAAAGCCACTTAACAATTTATTTACTTTTATTCTTTAAGATTTGTATAGGTTAAAGGGCTTCTGTTTTATCCTTTTTACAAGATGGAAGGTCAGTTTTTGTTGTCTCCAGAATGCTTCAGCTCAAATTACCCATCAGATTGCAGAATATGCCCCTTTAGAGCTCAAATCAAGTGTAGCCGTTTATGAACTCTTTAAATGCAAATGAGCTGGTTCTCCCCACCCACCATTCGCACATGTATGTCAGATAAACAGCAGTCAGTGACAGAGACAGACATGGATTCATGTATTGATGAATCTCTGAATGACTCTCTGAATCAGTGACGAATCTCTGAATGGCTCTCTGAATCAGTGATGAATCTCTAAATGACTCTCTGAATCAGTGTTGAATCTCTGAATGACTCTCTGAATCAGTGACGAATCTCTGAATGACTCTCTGAATCAGTGTTGAATCTCTGAATGACTCTGAATCAGTAATGAATCTCTGAATGACTCTGAATCAGTGTTGAATCTCTGAATGACTCTCTGAATCAGTGACGAATCTCTGAATGACTCTCTGAATCAGTGATGAATCTCTAAATGACTCTCTGAATCAGTGACAAATCTCTGAATGACTCTGAATCAGTGTTGAATCTCTGAATGACTCTCTGAATCAGTGATGAATCTCTAAATGACTCTCTGAATCAGTGTTGAATCTCTGAATGACTCTCTGAATCAGTGATGAATCTCTGAATGACTCTGAATCAGTGTTGAATCTCTAAATGACTCTCTGAATCAGTGTTGAATCTCTGAATGACTCTGAATCAGTGACGAATCTCTGAATGACTCTCTGAATCAGTGTTGAATCTCTGAATGACTCTGAATCAGTGATGAATCTCTGAATGACTCTGAATCAGTGTTGAATCTCTGAATGACTCTCTGAATCAGTGACGAATCTCTGAATGACTCTCTGAATCAGTGATGAATCTCTAAATGACTCTCTGAATCAGTGACAAATCTCTGAATGACTCTGAATCAGTGTTGAATCTCTGAATGACTCTCTGAATCAGTGATGAATCTCTAAATGACTCTCTGAATCAGTGTTGAATCTCTGAATGACTCTCTGAATCAGTGATGAATCTCTGAATGACTCTGAATCAGTGTTGAATCTCTAAATGACTCTCTGAATCAGTGTTGAATCTCTGAATGACTCTGAATCAGTGACGAATCTCTGAATGACTCTCTGAATCAGTGTTGAATCTCTGAATGACTCTCTGAATCAGTGATGAATCTCTGAATGACTCTGAATCAGTGATGAATCTCTAAATGACTCTCTGAATCAGTGACAAATCTCTGAATGACTCTGAATCAGTGTTGAATCTCTGAATGACTCTCTGAATCAGTGATGAATCTCTAAATGACTCTCTGAATCAGTGTTGAATCTCTGAATGACTCTCTGAATCAGTGATGAATCTCTGAATGACTCTGAATCAGTGTTGAATCTCTAAATGACTCTCTGAATCAGTGTTGAATCTCTGAATGACTCTGAATCAGTGACGAATCTCTGAATGACTCTCTGAATCAGTGTTGAATCTCTGAATGACTCTCTGAATCAGTGATGAATCTCTAAATGACTCTCTGAATCAGTGACAGACATGGATAAAGCAGAGATTCAGTTTATTAGTCAAAAATAAAACAGTACGGTTATTTGATGTATTTGTGAGGGGAGATTATTCAAGCGTTCGGGCGAGTCGTGGAACGGGTGGGGAAAACTACACGCCTACTCCTCAACTACACGCCTGCGCCTCAAAATCACTGGGATTCGGATCCTATTTTAACATCAGGAAAATTTTAAAAAGAGATATGTTGCGTTTCAATCTCTCCAATAGGACAGTGGACACACTATACTACACACACTTCTGTACAAACAGCTAACAAAAGTTGATTTTGCATCAATGATTGAAATGTGTATTTTACAAAACACATTTTAGCCTAAAATAGTTAATCATAATAATCAAAGCTAAACATCTGAATTATATTCCAAATTTAAAGTAAAAAATAAAATAAATAAATTGCTTCCAGTAGTATTTTGTTTGGCCGCAGTACCAGACTTGACCACCAGTTTACATTGGTGAACATACAAGGGTGCCCCCTTGTTTTTAGAAAGATGAACTGAAATATAAACTTTTCATACTTCTGACAATATTTTTAAAGTAGTAAGGGCCGTTTGGTGGTATTTGAGTTTAATATAGTCTCTAAAAAACATTAAACAAAATTTATAGGTGGATTGCTGTAGCAAAGTAATGCTTTAGGACTCTGATGTTATGTGTGTGTGTGTGTGTGTGTGTGTAGATCTTTGATGAGGTGGAGAAGCGCCGGCAGATCTCCACAGCCATGATTTACCCGTTCATGCAGAGTCTGCGGGAGGCACCGCTGCCTTCACCCGGCAGCACCGTCAGCATCAGCAGCTTCATCCCGGACGCCGGCACACAGGTGTGTATCTGTGTGTGTAAATGTAACATTCTGTAGTGCATTTAGTGACTAAGGCCCTTTGGTTGCTGTCAGATCATCCGGCTGACGCGGCCTGCAGACTCCTGGCTGGAGCATGTGGATTTCACTGCGCTTTTCAGCCGTCTGAACGATGAGGAGCTGCTGCTGGTGTTCACCGCTGCTGTGCTGGAGCGACGAATCATCTTCATCTCAGAGGAGCTCAGGTGACCAGCAGCCAATCACAGCGCAGTGCATCGCACACTCATCAACTGCGTTTCCATACAAATATGTGAATTAGATTTATTGCAGTTTTTTTTCAAAATGCGCGTAAACCGGTGGATGAAACACTGCTATTGACTATTGAAGCACACATATTCGTGTAATAATACTTTCAACAGAATGACTCGGTTTGCTGTGTTTGAAGAAAAGAAGTGATCAGTTTATTTTATTGTGTGTGTGTGTGTGTGTGTGTGTTTAGCACTCTCTCGCAGGTTCTTCATGCTGTAGCAGCGCTCCTGTATCCATTTGTGTGGCAGCACACGTTTATATCAATCGTTCCTTCAGTTCTGATCGACGTTTGTGAAGCACCGACTCCATACCTGCTGGGTGTTCAGAAGAGCATGATGGGGCTGATCACGGACCACAGCGACGTCAGTCTCACACACACACACACACACACACACACACACACACACGAAGGCGGAATTCTTCTGAAACTCATTATTGATGAACTAAAGGATCATTACTGTACCCGAGTCTGACGTTTCTGCGTGTGTTTATCAGGTGATGATTGTTGATCTGTCGACTGGAGCGCCAACTAAATTCATCACAAGAGTGAGTTACTAATGTGCGCGCTCACACACACACACACACACACACGCACACACACACACACACACACACACACACACACAAACAGACTGTCTGTCTAATTTCATTTATTCATAAAGTTCCACATGACTCTCATTACTGTGTATACCAAGACAGTGTTTGTTCACTGTTTCAGCCACTAAAACACTTCAGAAACCACATACCTATGCACTGACAACCAATCAGAACACCAGACAGCATAGCAACAGTCTGACAACCAATCAGAACACCTGACAGCATAGCAACTGTCTGACAACCAATCAGAACCACCAGACAGCATAGCAACAGTCTGACAACCAATCAGAACACCTGACAGCATAGCAACTGTCTGACAACCAATCAGAACCACCAGACAGCATAGCAACTGTCTGACAACCAATCAGAACCACCAGACAGCATAGCAATAGTCTGACAACCAATCAGAACACCTTACATCATAGCAGCAGCCCTGACTGCATAGCAACACTTTGACAACGACACAAATGCATTGACAACCAATCAGAACTCCTAACAGTATAAAAATACCATGACAACCAATCAGAACACCTTAAAGCATAGCAACACCCTGAGAATTACATTGGCACACTGACAAACAATCAGAACACCCTGGGAATCCCACAGTTGCGCTGGCGGCCAATTAGAACACCTGGCATCACAGCAACACCCTGGCAACCACATAATTGCTTTGACAACTAATCAGAACCTCTAAAAACACAGCAACGCCCTGACCACCACTTCAATGCATCCAACAGCCAATCTGAACACCTGGCAGCTTAGCAACACCATGGCAATCACACCAATGCACTGGCAACTAATCATAACACTTAACAGTATAGCAACACCCTGACAACCGGTTAGAACACATAGCAACATAGCAACACCCTGACAACCAGTTAGAACACCTAACAGCATAGCAACACCCTGACAACCAGTTAGAACACCTAACAGCATAGCAACACCCTGACAACCAGTTAGAACACCTAACAGCATAGCAACACCCTGACAACCAGTTAGAACACCTAACAGCATAGCAACACCCTGACAACCGGTTAGAACACATAGCAACATAGCAACACCCTGACAACCAGTTAGAACACCTAACAGTATAGCAACACCCTGACAACCAGTTAGAACACCTAACAGTATAGCAACACCCTGACAACCAGTTAGAACAACTAACAACATAGCAACACCCTGACAACCAGTTAGAACACCTAACAGTATAGCAACACCCTGACAACCAGTTAGAACACTTAACAGCATAGCAACACCCTGACAACCAGTTAGAACACTTAACAGCATAGCAACACCCTGACAACCAGTTAGAACACCTAACAGCATAGCAACACCCTGACAACCAGTTAGAACACCTAACAGCATAGCAACACCCTGACAACCAGTTAGAACACTTAACAGCATAGCAACACCCTGACAACCAGTTAGAACACCTAACAGCATAGCAACACCCTGACAACCAGTTAGAACACTTAACAGCATAGCAACACCCTAACAACCAGTTAGAACACCTAACAGCATAGCAACACCCTAGCAACCACAGCCCTCTATAGCTGGTGATCTGACTGGTGTTTTCGTGATGTCAGATTGGAGATGAGGAGTCTCTGCTGCCGCTGAAGCTGAAGGAAGAGCTGCTGTCGGGATTGTCCGCGCGCACGCACCACGCCTGTAAGTTCAGTATAACCACACTATCAGGCAGCTTCCTGTAAGAGTGGCGCTCACTTCCTGTTGTTGTGTGTTCTGGCAGCTACAGAGCAGCTGAACCGGCTGGTGTCAGAGGCCTTCCTGTCCGTATTCGTCAAGACTGTCGGCCATTTCTCGGAGCACATTAAGCGTGGCGGGAAACCCCGGCAGTTCCAGAAGAAGAGCTTCCTGAAAGCAGTGGAAAACAAAACCTACAGCAGCTTTGTTAAGCTCTTCATCCAGACGCAGATGTTTGACCTGTTCATACAGGAAGAGGAAACACAATCTAACCCTAATGGTACACACATTAAAACACTCTCAAACGAGTTTATCAGTTCACATTCTCTCACTTTTCCAATCATAATAGTGTTAATAACTCATCTCTAATCTCTGATTTATTTTCTCTTCAGCATGCTGACAGTGCATAATATTAGACTAGATATTCTTCAAGACACTAGTGTTCAGCTTACAGTGACATGTAAAGGCTTCACTAGGGTAATTAGGGTAAAGTTAGGGTAATTAGGCAAGTCATTGTATAACAGTGGTTTGTTCTGGAGACAATCCAACACTAATATTGCTGAAGGGGTGAATAATATTGAGCTTAACATGACTTTAACACTATTAAAAACTGATTTTATTCTAGCCCAAATAAAACAAATCAGACTTTCTCCAGAAGAACAAACATTAGAGGAAACACTGTGAACAACTCCTGAATCTGTTCAACATCATTTTGGAAATATTTGAAGAACAATATTAATAAAGTCACAGGAGGGTGAATAGTTTTGCCTTCAACTGTATTTAAAGTCAAGCCCGAAATTATTACACCCCTGGCAAATTCTGACTTAAAGTTTTTGTTCAAATGTTGACTAGAGCTAAGAATAATTTTTCCACAATGATGACACTTGTACATTGTCATTCGGGACAGGCATGAGTCATTTCTGTTGATAATAATAATAATAAAGCTAGCTGTTTGAACAAAAGTCACTTCAAGTCAGAATTTGACAGGGGGATGAATCATTTCGGGACTGACTTTATAAAAAAAATTACTATAGTAACATAAATACTACATAGTACTATAGTTTTGGAATCTTTAGCAAAATATTTGAATTGATCTGTTGTGGAGATTCTACAGTTGCTATGGTAACAATTACTACAGTTGTCTTGTTATGTTGTGGAGATTCTACAGTTGCTATGGTAACAAGACAACTGTAGTAATTGATCTGTTGTGGAGATTCTACAGTTGCTATGGTAACAAGACAACTATAGAAATTGATCTGTTGTGGGGATTCTACAGTTGCTATGGTAACAAGACAACTATAGTAATTGATCTGTTGTGGAGATTCTACAGTTGCTATGGTAACAAGACAACTATAGTAATTGATTCCTTCCAATTGGCAACAGCATGGTAGGCGACATCTAATGTGAATATCTCTGTGAGTTAACCATTGATTGTTTTTGTTTGTAATGATTGACATGGTGGAATTAAGTCAGCGAGCATGCGCACCGTCAGACTCCCGCGCTATCAACAGTTCTCTTCATTATTATTTTTCATTAACAGCACGTATTGTTGTTTTTCTGCAGGCTTCTTTCACAGGAAGGTGAAGGAACATCGCGACAGGATGAAGCAGGAGAAGGCGAAGGCTGGGTGGGTGCGAGGTGTGGTGATTTGAGCACTTTTATTTTGACACAATCGCCTGAACAAATCTAATGCTGATTATTGTTTTACCATAATAAAATATTAAGCTATATCCGAAATGCTGCTCGTTCGAAAATCTCAGCTCATATTTTCAACAATATCCGAAGAACAAAAACGAGAAACTGTGTGTAGTATTATTTCCAGTCAAATCTGACTTCTGTCTGTGTGTAATCGTCATTAGTGTGTTGCAGTATTGTAATAAGTATTACAATAAAGTTTGTTTTAAAATATGAACAGCTTTTCATTTTATTCAAGAGGTATGAAATGTTATATTAAATGTTGTACAAGTCGACCACTATTATACAGTTTCAGTGCCATAATGAATGCGGTTCTAAAACCAGAGAATTTGGTCACACTTTACAATAAGATTTCATTAAGTGATGTATTCACTAACCTGAACCAAGTATGAACAATACTTCTACAGCATTTATTAATCATAATTCAACATTTACCTGAAATCCAAACTCATACCTGTTAACATTAGTCAATGCATTGCCAGTTAACATGAGTAGCTATACTTTCATTAATGTTAACAATGATGAATAAACAGTAACACATGTATTGATTGTAAATACATTAATAACAAATAATACAACCGTATTGTAAAGTGTTACCACATATATCTGCAGTTTCCAGCAACACTTTCAGCATTTATTATGTATCATAATATAATTTCAGGCATTGTGTAAAAGTTGTATGAATGTCGTTTAAAAGTATGAAGTTTGAGAGTTTCTCCACTGTGTGTACTCTGTGCAGTGTTTCTGTCTTGAACCCTGTGTGTTGCTGCCCTCTGCTGGAGAATCACAGTCTGTCAATATAGATTTCTACAACATTAATCATATGGGTAGTTTCCAGCAACAAACTTTAGCATATCATACATCAAGAACAGTCAAACCGCTGCAGTCAAACGACTGGAGCAAACATATTAATAACATGACTTCAAGCATTGTGTAAAGGTTGTATGAATGTTGTTATGAAGTTTGAGCTCTTCTCCACAGTCAGTCCAGTGCTTCTGTTTAACCCTGTGTTTTGCTGGAGAATCTCAGTTTTTCTGTCCAGCTGTGGTCATCAGATGCTCCCTGTCAGCAGCGGGGACGTCTCAGTCGGTCCTCGTGCAGAAACGGGCCGGTAATGCTGCGATTCGTACAGATGGTTGCTCTGAAGCTCGGCTGAGGCACGCAGGTTGATCTTCTGCACAGACAGACAGGTTTGAGAGGCGTTCAATGGGTTTATTTCATATTTCAGGCAATGTCCAGATGTACACAGGTGATTGTGTCAACTGAGTTTTCCTCGCCTTTAAAAATATCTGTCCACATGAAAATGCATATTTTGCTGGCTTCACCCCAAACACAAAATTATTTATCTGAGCGGGTAAACTGCATACAAGCCAAAACTATAGATATACCTGAAGACACATTGACACGAGTCAACGCAAACATGAGAACAGAGGATGCGTTTTGCTCCAAACAAGTATAATTTGCCTCAACCTCAAATAATCAGCATTTGTTGTAAACCCAGCGGTGTTGGCCAATCAGAAAGGAGAAAACAGCGGACAGTTTTGGAGTTTAACCACTTTTCAGTTTTTCCACTCTCATGTATTCACTTTCACTTTTTACTCTCTTTCTCATCACTTTCAATCACTTTTTTACACTTTCATTTTTTTTCACTCTGACGTTTCACTTTCACTTACGTTTTTACTCTTTCACTTTGACGTTTCGCTTTCGCTCTTTCACTTTTATTATTCACTTACATTTTTACTTTTAACTTTCACTCACCTTTTCACTTTATCACTTTTACACTCACTTATTCACTATCACTTTTTAACTTTCACTTATTTACAGTCACTTTCACTCCATTTTCA
>NC_133197.1:910000-1020000 GCF_049306965.1 Danio rerio
TAAAGTCATGACGGCAGATAATCCTGCATTCTTGATTGGTTGGGATTTAGAAGGACAGAGTGTCATTACCGTTGATCATCAGTTGCCAGCATTAACCCTTTAGATTGGCCTGTGCTGAAGAGTTTCTGTCTCTATATACACGTACTGTGTTTACTGTCTTCTGACAGCTGAGAGATTATTTTGAGTTTCTCACACATATCACGGTAAATGTGATCATTCGTTCATTCATTCATTTTCTTGTCGGCTTAGTCCCTTTATTAATCTGGGGTCGCCACAGTGGAATGAACCGCCAACTTATCCAGCAAGTTTTCACGCAGTGGATGCCCTTCCAGCCGCAACCCATCTCTGAGAACAAATGTGACCATAATGGAAGTCAATGGGGCAAAAACAGCCACCAACATAACCAAAGTAGAGTCAATCTGCCAACAAAGTATTGAGATTACAAACATTTCCAAAGCATTTGCCCTAAATACATGCAAAACTAAGATTTTCCAGCAAAAATCATTCCATATGCTGAAACAGAGAAATGTGTGGCCCAGAAATCAGCCCAGAGTGGATGAAAACACTCCAACAGCACACAAGGGTTGAGATTTTAAGAGTCAAATTTAAAGATTTTAAACAAAACAAATGAAATATCCGGTTATCTAAAGGTCACGACCATTCTGAACATTCGTCAGTTCTTTATAAATGTTTTCAGAACATTAGCTTAAGGTTTCTATTTGTAAATAGCATGTTTGTACATCTAGTTTAAATCTTACAAGTTGTTTCCAACCACTTAGGGAACATTAAAAGGTAATGTTACACATTTGTTTACTTTAACGTTGTCATTATACCAATAATAGTGTCACGATACTAAACCAGCTAAAGTATTGTGACGCCAAGTAGTATTGTGATACTGTAATTCATAATTGTATTTCATAATTCAAGTGTCAGAAATACTATATTTTAATTGTTATGATAGACCTACTTGAATTGAAAGAACAATTCCCTTATTATTATTAGCCGGCAGCTAGCTCTCTGCAACTCTCACATGGTTGCCCACTGAAGCCAAGCAGGGCTGCGTCTGGTCAGTACCTGGATGGGAGACCACATGGGAAAGCTAGGTTGCTGCCGGAAGTGGTGTTAGTGAGGCCAGCAGGGGGCGCTCAACCTGCGGTATGTGTGGGTCCTAATGCCCCAGTATAGTGACGGGGACGCTATACTGCTCAGTGAGCGCCGTCTTTCGGATGAGACGTTAAACCAGTAGTATAGTTATAAATAGTAGTCTTTAATAAATGTTTTACAGGAGCTATAAATATGAATCTTCAATAAATGAGCCATTGTTGCAGTATGCAAGAGGAAGCAAGGAAGTGAGGAAGATTGGTAAACAGGAGACGGGGTGGATATTTTTTTTTACATTGAAATGAAAAAAGCTGAATAAATACGCTTTACATTGTTGTATGGTTTGTTAGGATAGGGCAATATTTATAGAGGTACTGTTGGTTTTATATTCACACATTCGTTCATTTAGCAGTCTCTATATTGTTTACCATGTTACTTTGAACATTTGATCGGAATTAGCATGCAAGTATGAGTTGTAAACAACATTAACACTGTTTATTTGACTGTGAGCAGTGTTGTACTTTGATAGTCATTGGCTGCTAATATGATTTCGCTATTAAGAGTTTGCAAATAATACTTTTATGAAATTATATTATATTAAGGGGAAAGTCTGAATGTGCGAATAATAAGATATTAAAACCAACTTTACCTCTATGCAATATTTAGCTATCAGTCTATTACTGTTTGGTGAATTCAGTATGTTCATGTACTTTATAGCAACACCTTTAAAAATCTGATTATATCAGTATCGGTCAGTTAAAAATGATACGAGTGTTTAAGATTGATTATAGCAGTGTGTAATTGAAGCAAACAGATTGATATTGAATGAGGCGTGTGTGTTCTGTACGGTGTTAACCTTGTGTTTTGGTGTATTGTTGTACAGTTTTGGATGAAGTGTTTCATTTTGCAACAGAACTGATGTGTTCTGCTGTTTGTGTGTGTGTGTGTGTGTGTGGACGTGGAAATTATGCGTAGTGTTTTGACAAATTAATTTCAAAATTGTGCTAAAGCAATCAGAAAAAAACTCTAATAAATAAGAAAACATTGAGAAAACGGAACATTTTAACAACCTTTTCATGACAAAATACATAAACACAAGTAAAACTAACATGTTTGCTGGTTGCTGCTATAATAATGAGCTGAATAATTACATTTAAATAATTAAGCGGCTAAAAATATGTCGAGTTATTGTTAGAGATGTCATAAAAACGAAACAAATCAAATGTAAGCAATGTTTCACTGTAGATTTCTTTAGTTTAACTTTCTATGACTTATTAAGAAGCGGAGGCTCAATTGCAGTAGCTGTGTTATTGTTTAATAGTTATTAAATCTGTCATTAAATCTGTGTCAGATGTCAACAGTTACTGTACATCAATGAGGAACAGCTTTACCTGTCAATCATCCCTCAGTCCGAACGGAAACATTTTAAATCCCTTTTGAATGACTTTGCATCTCTCGTTAAGGGTTCTGTTGCATGCTTAAATGCTTTATATATTCCTTTTATTCGTTTATTGCTCAAATTTATCGCTGTTTTTTCTTCCGTTATTGTCACACATCAACTATCAGCGTTTTCTTCCGCTCTAAATCACGAGACCCGCGGTAAAAAAAACCCGGATGTGGAGTCTTTCGGCGGGTCGCCAGCGCGGGAAAAATCCACCTCAGGGAGCAAAATATTGTAATTTTCGGGCAATTTAACGCACTCATATTGAAATTCGTAAGAAAATCATTCCTATTCTCGTTTAATGATCGAAATATAGTGTTAAATAAGTAGAAGTATAATAAATAGACATACTTGCGTTGTGTAAAGTGTTAGTTTACTGTTAGTTATAATTAACGAATAGTTGGATATTTATACTACTAAAAATGGCGGTAGCTATAATACATAGTTATATTCGATTCCACTGTAGCTATAGGATTATATACAGGTCATTTTAATACATTTGTGGTATGTACGCTTACATCTTTGTGAATTTTGTCAGGTAAACTTTTTGCTTCAAGAATAAAACTAAGCAAATCAAAACAAATAACACCAGTTATCATAAATATAGCAATCTTTAATGTACAAGCGCTTTTATTAAAATATCTGAACAATGTTACAATCAAACCAACAGTATTATTTATTATATCTATTAAATTACCCAATAAATTGTATTTTATTAACGCCTACCCCAACCCTAAACCCAACCATCACAGTAATGCAAAATTAATAAATATTGATATACAGTGTCATAAAAATGCTACTATAATTGATGTACATATCGCACTTCTGGCCGACCGCGTATCCAATCTAGACTTTACCACTAGACACCTGCCTCACAGCTGCGTAAATGTCCGTGCCGTCACTTCTTGATCTGCGATCGGTAAATGTAGCTTGTGTGGACGATACTGCGCTACTTCAAATAATAGCTTCGCTACTGAAAAACTATTTGATTTTAGAAAGTAGCGACGCTACCGCCACTACTGAGAAATGTAGATATAGCAGAATAGCAGCGCTTTAATAAATGGACTTAGCAGAAGGCATCGTGCATTTCAAAAACAGGCAAAGCTACAGATCAATATTATTCAACATATCGCAGATTCTTATAGAAAATTTAGATGTAACACCGTGCTGGATAAGTTGGCGGGTCATTCCGCTGCGGTGATCCCAGATGAATAAAGGGACTAAGCCGACAAGAAAATGAATGAATAAATGAAGGATGTTTAAAGAATATTTGTATGTTCATGCTGCAAAAAAGGCTTATACTAACGTTACATATAGCTATATTTAATTCTATTATGGGCTATTTGCACAGCTAGTGTTTTAAAGCCAACGATAAACTTCTAGTGAAAATTTAATGTAACTTTTTTCACTTTTACAAGGTTGTTTTACAGCATCTATGTTGTAATGTAATTACAACACATTCAGTTAAATAGATTTAAGCATTCATTTAGCTGTTCAAGAGTGAAACGGGATGAACCGTTGTAACCACTAGTGCCGTCAGTAGCAATAGTAGTAGCCGCCAGTAGTCGTATTTTATAGAGATGGTGGGGGAAATGGAATTTAATGCAGTGCTTCTGGTCCGATCTGAGACCCACGTCATATCAAATATCTAACAGGCAGTGAAGATCACCGATTCGTAAAGAAATCAGATCTTAAACGTGACCATTTTGTAATGGAAAGACCCTTGGGCTGCCTGGGCGAAAATGTAAATTCTGTATGCATATAGCCATTGTAGGTGAGTTTTATTACATTTGTTGCCTATATTTACACCTACATCTTTGCGAATTTTGTCAGGTAAATTTTCAAGACTAACACTGAGCAAACCAAAACAAATAACACCAGTTATCATAAATATAGCAATCTTTATTTTACAAGTGCTTTTATTCAAAAATCAGAACAATGTTACAATCAAACCAATTTGTTATGAGTAATAAACAGGCGGTTTACATCACTGGAAATATTTACTGTATGATTAAGTCATCAGAGAAAAATCTAAACAAAAAAGTATCATGGACGTTTTCATCAGCAAGATTTAACGAGTGCTTAAATCTGTTGTCGATCTTTTAAAGTGAAAAACAGAAAGGATTTGGCAACAAGCGACATCTAACGAAAACAAAGAGGTGATTAAGTGCGAACAGAGAAAATCTCATACTGCGAGAGACGAATACAATGATGGAGAGAAAATCAGTTTATATGGTGGAAATCAACTGTTACTGGAGGATAATTTTCTGCAAATAAACATTCATTCGATCATTAATTACATCAATTGCACAAACTCAAAAGTCTTTTTTTTTTCTTCTACATGGCAGCGTTAAGCTGTTTCGACAATCTACGACTTCATTTAATCTTTTATTCGTTGTTTTCATCATATCAATGGCCTGAGAGGGACATCCAGAAATAAAGATTTAGAAATAAAGAGATGAACCATGCAAATGTCAAAACCTTTCCAATTCTCAGTATTTAAGGCAACTGCTGACACATGTGAAATACTCTAAATTATAATCCAACACTAATCATCAGCAGCGATGAGCAGATCGATTCGTGACTATACTCGACATTGAGATACTTTGGGTATAAAACGGCATCAAGCGCATGAGCTATCATACAAACACAAGAGCTTTACATCTGATTTAAGAAAATCCGTCAGATTATTGAGCATATTCAGAGTATTTCAGGCAGAATGAAGCAAAGTAAAACAGAGCGCATTCACGAAAACACGTCCAGCTCGTAGTTCAGAAGAGAATAAATCAGAAAATGGTTTTCTTTAGCTTTTGTGACATTGTTAGCATGACGATCACTGAAACTTGCAAAATGTTTGACATTTGTAGAAGTTTAAGTACAAATACTGGCAGTATTCCTTGTACTAAATTAAATAAATAAATGAAACGGTAAATACATTTCTGTAAATTGTAAGATATAAGTACACAGTGGCAGTATTAATTGTACTTTATTTATATTGATTCGAATATTACATGATTTTCATTAGTATTAGCGATGAAAATTTAGAGGGAAAATGTCATTAAAATATTGTTAGACTTAATCTGTAAACTTTTATTATTTATACACACACACACACACACATATACATATATATATATATATATATATGTATGTATTTTATATATATATGTATGTATTTTACATACATTTTACACACATGTATGCATATATATATATATATATATATATATATATATATATATATATATATATATATATATATAATACATATATAAATATATATATTTGTAAAATATATTTATTTGTTTCCTCTTAATTTTGGGTGAAACATGAGGTGGACGTGTTCTTTGTGAGATTTACCCAGCAGGCACAGCGTGAAACTCAATGAAAAATACAAAAAAAAAAAACACTAAATATTAAATTGAGGGACAAATCAATAAATTACAAGCGCTTTCAATCTAAAAGTGAAAAAAGCCTGATTATTTCACAGACGTGAGCTTTTAGATGGAGGAGCTTCAACACAAAACACTGACGCATGTAAACAGCCGTTTAGATGAGGGCAAATCATTATTATTAGCAGCGATTCAATCATCATTGATCCAATTAAACGAGTCGAACTGAGTATTAAAACAACAATACGGAGCACACGGCCCCAGTGCATCATGGGTACACCAAACACCTCTGAAGGATACTGAGTGAGCTGGAGTTTGTTCGTTCGTTAGTTTGATTATTTTGTTCATTGGTGAGGAAGGAAGGAGGACGGTCTGGTTGAGGTTTAGTCTGGGTTACAGTAGCAGGATGAAGATGCGGAGTGTTGAGTAATTCGTCACTGGATGCCCGCGGCGCTCTGGGGCTTGATCTTGAAGACGCAGATGTGCAGATGAGATGCGATTTCGTTGCAGACGCTCACGCAGTAGCGCACCAGATCAAACAAAGACAGAATCTAAAGAGACCATCAAAAAACGTAATTAGCAGATATGATTAGTATGGAAGGCGAACAGAGTCAAAAGTCGACAAATATGGGTGAAATCTGATTGAGGCAAAGTAAGTAGATTCACTGCGAAATTAGTGAATATTATTATAGTGATAATAAAAATATATAATTATCTCTAATAAATATAGTTATCACGATAATAAAAAATATAGTTATCTCAGTAATAAAAAATGTATAGTTACCATGATAATGATACATATATAGTTATCACGATAATGAAAAAATAGTTATCACGAAAAAAAAAAATATAGTTATCAAGATAATATATAGTTATTAAGTCAATAAAAAATTTAGTTATCGCGATGATAAAAAATACAAATTTATCGCGATAATAAAAATATAGTTATTGCGATAATATATAGGTATTACGTCAATAAAAAATATAGTTATCGTGATAATAAAAAATATAGTTATCATGATAATAAAAATACTGTCATCATGATAAAAACTTAGTTAGCGTGATAATAAAAATATATAATTATCACGATAATAAAAATATATAGTTATGGCAATAATAAAAATATATTTATTTATCACGATAATAAAAAATATATAGTTACCGCAATAATAAAATGTATAGTTATCTCAGTAATAAAAAATATATAGTTACCAGGAAAATGATAAAATATTGTTATCGCGATAATAAAAAATATATAGTTACTACGATAATGATGAATATATAGTTATTGCGATAATAAAAATATATAATTATTACAATAATAAAAATATATAGTTATCGCAATAATAAAAAATATAGTTATCTCAGTAATAAAATTATATAGCTACCAGGATAACGCTAAATATATAGTTTTCGTGACAATAAAAATATATAGTTACAACGATAATGATAACTATATAGTTTTCGCGAACAAAAAATATAGATATCGTAATAGATATAATAAAATAATATAGTTATCACAATAATATACAGTTATTTTGGCAAAAAAAAAAGTTATCGGCGATAATAAAAATAAATAGTTATCGGCGATAATAAAAATAAATAGTTATCGCGACACTAAAAATAGTCATCGTGATAAAGTCAACCTTTCCTCTCCCTCTGCTCCCAATACTTTTCTGTCTGCAACCTTTACTGTCTTTTTCAAATAAAGGTGAAAAAAACCCAAAAAAATAATTATAATAAAATATAGTTATCGCAATAATAAAAAATAGTTTTTGTTCTAACAAAATATATAGTATATAGAAAAATACATAGTATGTATAAAATATATAGTTATTGCAATAATAGTATGCTATATCTTTATTGCAGAGAGGAGCAATAAAATATATTTATTTTATGTGCTAAAATTATGTAGTAAATTTGCATCTTTATTGCAGAAAAAAAGTTATTTTGATAATAAAAATATATAGTTATCATGATAATGGTATAAGCTAAATCCATATTGCCGAGCGGTGCAATAAATAAAATATATTTTATGTGGCAAAAGGCTTAAAGTTATTTGTAAATGTAATTTATTGCAACTTTTTGCGATATCGATATTGCATATACTATTATCGCGATAACTATATTAATTATCAAAAAATATGGTCATCACGATAATAGAATATGCTGTATTTGTATTACAGAAAGGAGCAATAAATTATATTTATTTTATGCACCAAAATTCCGCAGTTGAGAGTAAATCTATATATTTATTGCAAGAAAATATAGTTATTGTGATTTAATAAAAAATATAGCTATGGTATATGCAATATCCATATAGCAGAGAGGCGCGATAAATTACATTTAACATGGAATTTGTGTGTTCATGCATAGGTTGTTTATCTAAATTTGACCAACACAACTACTACAAAACTATAGTAATTATTATATTACATGCTATACTGTACTATGGTTCAAAAACACTAGTATTTACAATATATAAGCAAAACTTACCAGAGAAATCCACAACACCAAATACTCATCGATGAAGCTGTTGAAATACTGATCGAGGAATAACAGGCCGGGACCCAGAAACGCCACGTCATGAAGATGCATTTCACTCTTCGTCATGTGAGCCACCTGCGCACACAAAAGACACTCCTTTACACACACAGTTACGCAACACACTGCATTATTGCGCAGATACACGTGACAATGACATAATAAATATACCAACAATTACAATTCCTTTGCATGTGGATAACACTGTCGTAAAAACAATTTGTGAAAATAGCTAAAGGTACTGCGTTGCTCATGCCAGGCCTGTAGGTGGTGCTGTTACTGCGCACATACAGTCCTGTAGTCCACTTGTGTTGCTTTAGGTAAGAACAGAAAATTTGTCACTAGTATGAAATGGCCAATTATTATTTTTTATTTAATTTGCGCCAGTTACATTTTTATGCCAGCAGGTGGCGACAATTATAGTTAAAAATCATTTATTTATGAGAATTGTTAAAAAAAACAGTGATGCATCCAGTAACAAAAAGTCCTCAGTAGTCAGCAGGGATTTTTTTAAAATAATTAATGAAATTCAATTAAATATTTAGCTAAATAGTCCTCAATCGTGCAGCACTACCATGTGTTGTTGAAAAAATTCAGGCAAAAATTATCCAAAAATAAAAATGTATGCAGCATTTATTTTGTTCCACCAGTAGGTGGCGACAAGTAACTGTTCAACGAATCATTTGTTCATTGGATCTGTTAAAAACGCTGATTCGCTCAGTAAAAACACATTTCTGTCGTAATTTTTTATAAAGCGTTTAAAATAGTTTTTTACTCACCACTAATTTATTGGTGATTTTGGCCGAAACGAAACCAAAGGCCAGAATATAGAGACAGGGGTGTTTCTGGAAGAGCTGGACAGCCGATTTCTTATAAATCATCATAGCGAGAATGATCACAGAGCCGATGTGCAGGACGGGCGATAATACACTCGTACCCTGAAACACAAACACACAGCTTAGAAAGTGACGACAGATATGATATAATAATAATAATAATAATAATAATGTGCGTCAGCTATAGTTTCCACACATACCGCTATAGTGGATCCGTTTTTCCCCACGCCGCCTGTAAATATGACTCTGAAGTAATTGGTACATGAGAAAACCACTCCGATAAATGTGCAAAGTGCTGGAATTATTTTCATTTGGATGTTTATTACGGGAATCTGTTGAATGCGAGAGAACAAGAGATGATTACGTTAAAACTAAAGCGATATGCTGAAATAATATACATTTCTATGAAACCCACAGTTTATTTTATGTATCATTGAGTTAACAATGTCCTATTTATGTTCATACATACATTATACATGCATGCTTTACATTTATTTATTATATTATTATATCATTTGAAATGTATAAAGAAAAAAAAAAAAAAAGAAAGAAAAAAAAATATATAATATATATATATATATATATATATATATATATATATATATATGTCATATAATTATTTACTTTTGAATAGTAAATAAGGAAAAAATGCATACATGTTGCATTTCAGTATTTATTAATTTATATGATTGTTATGTAATTTTAAATATATCGAGAATTTATGTACATTATTTACAAAATAATACATGAAATTTACCAATAATTGTATTATAATGATTACATTATAATTGACGTTGTCTGAATTATTCATGTATTATTAGTGTAATTTTTGGTAAATATATTTTAGCAATTTTAAATATACACAGAATGTCTGTAAACACATTATAATTTGTTTGATTTTAATTTAATTGACTATTTTATAGTATTCAATATATCTCGAAAATATGCATATTTTGTATGTAGAATGTATTTACATATGACGTACATTTTAATTAATGTTTGTATTCATATTATTGTCATATAATACATTAGAATATTAAATATGTTATGCATATATACATTACAATTCATGCGATCTAAATCATTCCTGTATTTTTTATAATGCACTTACAGTTGAAGTCAGAATTATTCCCCCCCTGTTTATTTTTTCCCCCATTTCTGTTTAACAGAGAGCAGATTTCTCCAACACATTTCTAATCATAACAGTGTTAATAACTCATCTCTAATAACTGATCTATTTTCTCTTTGTCATGATGACAGTAAATAATATTAGACTAGATATTCTTCAAGACACTTCTATACAGCTTAAAGTGACATTTAAAGGCTTCACTAGGGTAATTAGGGTAAAGTTAGGGTAATAAGTCATTGTATAACAGTGGTTTGTTCTGTAGACTATCGAAAGAATATAGCTTAAAGGGGCTAATAATATTGAGCTTAAAATGGTGTTTAAAAAATAAATAACTGCTTTTATTCTAGCCCAAATAAAACAAATCAGACTTTCTCCAGAAGCACAAATATTAGAGGAAATACTGTGAACAACTCCTGAATCTGTTCAACATCATTTGTGAAATAATTCTGACTTCAACTGTATGTGGAATTAATTCACATAACATTTGTACTTTTTAAAATGTATGAAATTATATTTTAGAATATTTTTTTTAATTTACCTTACATCATTCATGTATTATTTTATAATATAAATATTATAATATAGTATTTTATTGTTAAACATATGGAAATTATGTATGTTACGCATGCAGAACTCATGAGATTTTAATTTGTATATTTGTATTAACACTATTGTCATTATAATACATTAGAATATTAAATATACCTTTAGTGCAATTCAAAGGCTTAACTAAATTAAGCAAGTCACTGTATAACATTTTTTTAGACAATCCAAAACTAACATTGCTGAAGGGGCGAATAATACTGACCTTAAAATGGCTTTAATGAATTAAAAACTGCTTTTATTCTAGCCCAAATAAAACAAATAAGACTTTCTCCAGAGGAACAAATATTATAGTATAAATACTATATGATATTATACTATGAAAATGTAAATACTGTGAAAAATAAATTTGGGAAACATTTAAATAGAAAGAAAAATTAACAGAAGGGCGAATAATCTTAAATAATTTTAAACATTTTATAGCGTAAAAAATATATTAATAATGCAAAAAACATTTAATAGCATCTAAAAAGTAACAAAGCGATCAAAGGAATCAAGAGTTATTAATTGTTTATCACATACACACACACACACACACACACATCTAAATGGTTATGATTAGTAGTGTTATGATAATCACAGATGTGAGTGCTGAATTACCGGAGACTGCCAGAAAGCTGATCCGCCCACAGCAGCCAGTAAATACACCAGAATTATGAAGATCTGCACTTCTGTAACATCAATGCTGAGCGGAGGAGAGACGCGTTAGACACACACACACACACACACACACACACATAGACAGACACACACACAGCCATGCTAATCACAGTAGCATTCGTTTCTGTCATTGAGTCACTGATCCCATTTGAGTGCATCTGGATTGAAATCATTGGTTAATTAGTGTTTCAGGCTGCTGATTGGTCGCGTTAGGATGAGCCGTTTGATTGGCTGATCGGATTTACCGTTACGTTCCAAATCGTTGGGCCAACTGCAGCCGTAAACATCTGCAACAACGCTAGACAGATCTGCGATTCTGTGACATCGAATCTGCCACAAAACAAGCCTTAGACACCATCTGTACAGCCGTTAGCTAAAGGTGTGGTCACAGCCGCCGTTTTTTAAATTAATTTAATAATGGAATTACTATTTTGCGTGTACGAATCATACAAAATTTTGTTCAGTTTAAACAGAACAGGTAAAAAGAATTGTACAGATGTTCAAATTATTATTTTGCATAAGAACTATTAATTTGGAAAGAACTGTCTAATGCTGCGTTCACACCAGAGGCGGAACGCGCATCAAACGCGAGTGATTTACATGTTAGGTCAATGCAAACACGTGAATAGACATCCTGCGGTGCGATACGCGCGAATGACGCAAATTGCACGGTGCGAATAGCGCGATATGCTCAAATGGTGCGGGGCGAATTGAGCATTAAAAAGAGCTCATAAAATCCTTTTAGCAACGAAGCTACAGTCACCGGGCAGACAGAAGCCCAGCCCATCATGCGAGACTCTGTTCTGAAGTGAATTTGACACGCGAATGAAGCGGATTTCACGCGCGAATGAAGCGAGTAAACTCACATGTTCACGCGGCTATTTATGCGCGAGTAGAGCGATTTATCCGCGCGTTCTGCGTCTGGTGTGACCACAGCACAATGCGCATAAGCAATGCGATTACCTATTGTGTAACTCTTAAGGGAAATATGTCACAATTACACAATTTAATTTCTCATTTCTATAAATTTGTCGAATATGCATCCATTGTCCAACATCAACCCTTAAATCTCTGCAGAAGACTATTGAACTTTAAATGTGACCACACCTTACCGACAAAATAATCCACTTATATAATCAATTGTGTTCGTTTTTTATACTCACATGCCGAAGCGCAGCGTACCGGAGACGTAGGTCTGCCAGTGTGCGCAATAAAACATAAACATGCCGGCGAAACAGCAGAAGAACATCCAGTCAGGGTGAGTGCCCAGCTGAACCGCTATACTGGTGCCCAAAACCACGAACACTGAGAAACACACGTTAAACAAGGAGCTGAAAGATGTATACAGCAGCTAACAAATGAACAGTTGTGTAGTTTCTTATCAAAAATACTATTTCATCTGTGGATAATTTGGTGAAATTGCATGCGAAAAAATGTCCTTTGTCTACTCTGAACCAATGTACACACTGAAATATTCTACTTTGCCTAAAAATAGATTTAATAGTTACTAATTTAATAGTTATTTTGCATGTAAAAATTTAACAAAACTGTGTATTAATACGTTTAACATTCAAAAACAAAATATTTAGCATTAACGTACAATTCAATATTATTACTATTACCGACAGTAGTAGTCAATAATATTATTGACTATTGCGGATACACACATTGCGATATCAATGCTCAAGCGATATATCGTTTCCTATGATTCGTATAGAAAATGTGTGCTGTTCACCTGTCGAGAGTGAATCACAGCCGTGGTCAAACAGCTCCCCCAGTGGTGAACTGCTGTTAGTGCGTCTGGCCTGTTTCCCATCAATGGCGTCCAGCGACTGATAGACAAACAAACCCACCGCGCACAGGAGATACGCCCACAGCGGAGCCTAAAACACTCAATTACATTAATTTATCATAAGTTCAGTGCGGCTGTATTAATTATAGTAAACTGATAAATACTGTAGTATACTTTAGTTTTTACTACAGTAAACGATGGTGTATTGTAGTATAATATACCTAATAGCTGTAGAAAACGACAGCATTGGCTCATTTGTTTACATTACTATTGTTGTTGTGTTACCACAGCAACTGTAGAATGACCACAACAGATTAATTACTATAGTTGTTACCATAGCAACTGTAGAATCACCACAACAGATCAATTACTATAGAAGTTGTTACCATAGCAACTGTAGAATCACCACAACAGATCAATTACTATAGTAGTTGTGTTACTATAGCAACTGTAGAATCACCACAACAGATCAATTACTATAGTAGTTGTGTTACTATAGCAACTGTAGAATCACCACAACAGATCAATTACTATAGTTGTTGTGTTACCATAGCAACTGTAGAATCCCAAACCAGATCAATGCAAGTAATTAAGTGTAGTACAGTTAAAAAACACTATACACTACTACAGTATTTTTCAAGTAAAATCCAATTCCAGCACTATTGTCCAAAAATTAATTAATTGTTTAGATCTTGCGTTTACGGCAGTTTGATCGCTAGTGTACCTGTTCGGTGGCGGTCGGGCAGTAATACACCAGTACCAGTGTGGTGAAGATGTTGGTCACCAGGCCTACAATGGTGATGAGGTTTGGCGCGATCCAGGGTGGCATCCGGTTTACAAGCCACTCCCAGTATTGCTGCATGATGGGTTCGAGGAGCGAGCGCCCCGAGCTGCTGTAGCGATGCTCCTCCAGACGCTTCAGCTGATGCCGCGACAGAACCGGCGCCGGCAGCTCGAACAATCGCCGCAGGACACCAGGAGCGAACCAGCATGAAGAGTCCACGCCCCGCCCCCTCTCCCTGGCACCGCCCCTCCGCCCATGAGCCACCGCCAGCCCACTCATCACTCTCAGCCAATCACAGCCCGAGTCTGAGCCTGACTCCGCCCACTTCGTGACCACAGAGCCACAGCAGGATGGCTAGACTCCTGCAAACAGCAATAGTTTGAGTTAATGTTAAGATTGTTTTCAACTAAAAATAAAACTTAAGCATTATATTTAATTAACACAACAGTAGCTATGTTTCCATCCAAAAAAGCACATTAAATTAGTGAACAAAACCGGAATATGGCATAAAAGACGTGCAAATAAAGCAGTGTTTTCATCAAATGAGTCAAAGAGGACAATATCGACACTTCCTGATTATCTGGCGCCAAATATCTAAAGTCTTTAACTTATTTAATAAATGACTTGCACCTCAGAAGACGATGCCGACACGCAATGAACGCGTGGTGGTGTTTGATGGCGTGAGACGTGGAGCACAGATGCTCTTGACTATTCTGGAGGTCATTAATAATATAATAACACTAAAGGCCTGTGCACACCGGGACGCTTTATGCTCGGATTTTCCGTCAACGTTTAACGCTTCGTGACTAAATAAAGAGCGCCAACAGTGTTGCCAGATTGGAAATGTCAAAGTATCGTACCAGAACCTCAAAATTGTCGTATTTGGAGGAAAATGATCGTACACAAGTCAAACTGAGAGTATACAGCTATTATCTAGACACATAGCGTTTTGACACAACGTGCAAATTACCACAATACATTAAAAAAAACTAGGTACCTTAGTGGGAAGGTTCAAACTCCACCTCTGAGTTGCTGTCATTGAATGTTGCATGTTGCCAGATGTTGAGGGATTTATTTTTCCGTACAAATTGGATGCCGTAATGGACTGCAAAATAGTGCTGGTTGGCTTGAAAGCAGTACACACTTTAAGGTGTGCATGCTTTGTTTTGATGAGACTAACTTTGGAAAAAAACATTTACAAGACGAATCTGAATGGGGAAAAATGAGAACATCATTGGAAAACTCCCGTCCTTCTCACCTTCCTTTACAGCACGAATTTTTTTAACATTATTGCTTAAAACATCGACCTCAAACTGAAAACTACTGACCTAACCACGGGCACGCGCAGCAGGAGCGTTAACTCATGAGAGAGAGCCATTCTCCACGTTGATTGGCTGAGAAGAGGCAACATAAGATAAGACAGAAAACGTGTCTAACTCCGCCTACTCCTCACAGAGAGCACAGAAAAGATGCAGCTAGATCAATAAGTAAAGAAGCCCGAAGATTACAATGAAGTTACTTTTAAATGCCATAAAATTCTGAAATTATCGTACATTATAGGATTTTTCTCATTATTGATCGTACAGAGGTCGAAATTATCGTACAAATACGATAATTATCGTACGTCTGGCAACACTGAGCGCCAATGTGATCATGCACACCAACGCGTAAAACGGCAGGCGGAAAAGTGTCATTTTTAAAGAAACGTCTCATGCTTGGTTTTTTGTTTAGATGCGCCGCATCAAAACCTTCTCCACCAATCAGATTGGCACTTTTGTTCACGTGCACGGAGCTGCTGAAGTTACGATAAACAGCACTTGGTGGAGCTCAAGCGCAACACTGTCAATGCGAGCGCACATTGAGGAAGATACCCAGAGGCGATATGAACATGGAGCTGCTGATTGCACTGGTGAACAGTAATCATTTCTTCATCGCTAGAGCTGGAGCTGCTGCTTGAACCATCCATGTGTGTTTGAACCACCAGTAACTTCAACTTTCTGTCTTCTTCTTCTGTGTTACATGCGAGTATCAAATGCTTAAAGTTGTGTAGCGCCATCTATCACCAAGGAGTGATTTTGCATACTCTTCTGCTCAACACCAGTGAAAATCGCTTGGGTTTGAATCCGGAAAAACGTCTCAAAACACACAAACAAAAAGCGTCCCGGTGTGTACGAGCCTTAATACTGAAACGGTTCAGGTGTTTTAGGGTGCTTTTACACCTACACTTTTGTTTGGGAACGTGTCTCGTTTGCCCAGTTAGCGCGGTTTGTTTGGCATATGTGAACAGGGCAATCGCGCTCTGTTTGGTGCCAAAGTAATCGCTCCGAGATCGCCTGAATGAGGTGGTCTCGGCTCGATTGAAACGAACCCTGGAGCGGATCGATTGCAGTGAGAAAGTGATCTGATCCGAGCGCGGTTATATCACAGTGTTTATGGATATGTAATAGGCTTACGGCTATATGAAGAGAGAATTATGAGTAGGGCGGGAAGTTTCGCGAGTCTCCGGATGCCTGCAAACGAGTGATGATCTCCCGGTAATCTCGCGTCTCCCTCCCGGTCCTCAAATAGGCATCGTCGCGCACCCTTCTCACCCCTCCCCACCTCATCTCTCCTCAGACACGTCACATGCGCGCACCCTGTCAAACACCACCAAACCACCACCTCTCCTGACAGCTGAGCGGGACGCTGCAAAATAAACCCTGACACTCTGACCAATGTGAGGAGAGTTTACTCACACGTGACTTGTTTTAGCTCTTTTGGTCCGATTAGAAACTTTGCAGTGTGAAAGTGAACCGCTCCAAGAGCAAAGAGCAACAATGTAACAATTGTAATCTCTGTTTCAGAACAACTGAATCGGTTCACAGGTGTGAAAGCAGCCTTAGAATGACCAAAACAACATGTCGGATATTCTACAGTGTGCTCAGCCTGCTGGTTTGTCCATTCACTCTCATTATTATCATCATACGACAGGCCCGAATTGGCTAATCGGGAGGACCGGGAGAATTCCCGGTGGGCCGGTCCGCTTTTTTTGCCGCGAGATAGAAGGTTCTAGCAGCGTTCGCCAAACCAAGCGGGAATGTTTTGTTTTTAAATATATATAAACTTTATTTGCTGACCAACAGGCCATTTTTGGGACCCAAACAACAACAAAGGTAAAGAACGCAAATCACTTCACCTGTTCACCAATCGCGAGTGAGAAGACGCCTACAGGCCACGCCCCCAAACAAAAGCTCCTCGAGCATACGTCACGCCGTCCCGTCCTGCTGCACTTCCGGGTCCTCACAGCTACAACAAAGCAAACAAAACATGTAAATAAATATATCCAAACCAAAACATTCACAACCCTTCATTACATATGTGGAGGTCACAAACAGACACACACACACACAAACACACACACACACAAACAACACAGATTAGAATCTACTAAAACTACACAGATTTCAGATCAGTATATAATCAGTGTGTGCTGATTGACAGTAACATCACGCTACTCTAGATGTGTACAGTAGCCTCCGTCATGTGAGATTGTCCAGATGCTGTATTGATCTGCTCCTCTTCTGAAGAGCTGTCATGCTACTGACACCTGAATGCTAATGATGAACACTGCTCTGCGCGCGGTCATTAGCATTATTATCATGTAACAGTGAGTGTTATTGATCGCGGATGTTCTGCCGCGGTCTCCGGGCCGGTTTTGGAGGTTCGAAGGTTCGAATCCCGGTCCGGTTTTGCTCTCCGTTCGATCTGCAGCCTTCCAGCCGCGCAACTCACCGACAATCCGCGTACAAGCTGCAGATTCAGAGATAGCACGCGATCTGCTCGCTCGGCCGGTGGAGTCCTGCTGTCTCCGGTATGCTATCGGTTCCGCCGGTCCCGGTCCGGTTAGCGCGAACTGCTAGCGCGACGCCGCCGGTCACTTCCGGCGACTGTGATTCAAGCGCGTCGTGGTTGCGTAGAGCTGCGCATTCCGCTGCAGAGATGATTCAAGCGCATCATAGAGGCGCTGCGCAGGACAAAAGAAATAATTAAACTGCGGTTGCTGCCAGAAGGGATACAGCTGCGGCAGAAATATTCATATTTATTGAATTACCATTACATTGTATTTTATTACCTCCTAACCAAATACTCACCGTAATGTAAAAACAGTAATTATACAGAGGATTATTTATATTAAATGCTAAATTACCTAATAAATTGTATTTAATAAGCATTTACCGCTACCCCAACCCTCACTGTAATGTAAAAGCAGTAATTACACTGAGCATTATTCATACTATTTACTAAATTACCCGTCAAATTGTATTTTATTAGCATCTACCCCTACACCAACCCTCACAGTATTGTGAAAACACTAATTATACAAAGTATTATTATTCATAATATTAATTAAATTACCCATTAAATTATATTTTATTAACGTCTACCCCTACCTTAACACTAAACCGAACCCTCACAGTAATGTAAAAAAAAATATATATATATTGTTGTGCAGCGTAACAGAAACGATGCTATATTGATGTGAGTATTCGCAGCTGTATCCCTTCTAGACTTTACCTTGAACTGCTTTTGGATTTTATTTGTGCTTTTAATTTTTAAACGGTTAAACAACACGTGACGAGCTTTGAGCAACACAAACACACTGTGATATTATTATAATTTATGTAAAATAAATCTACAATAATGAATGCCTTCAAGTTTAGATTTGTGGATTTGTTTTGAATTGTGTTCCTTATATATATATATATATATATATATATATATATATATATATATATATATATATATATATATATATATATATATATATATATATATATATATATCGTCACCTTGGAATTATAAGGTTCTCTCTGTGTTCTGAATGATTTTGAGATATTGAGCTTCAAAGTTTTTGCATTCCATAGCAAACAGTGTGTGTGCAACATGTTTTAAAAATAAAATTTTAAGTCTTAAAATGTAAACAACTTATAAAAAAACATCCCATAATGTAAATAAGTTGTCATTTAATTAGAATATGTCAATAATTCAATTTTGACAACAATGTCCGATAGAACCTTATAACTCTAAGGTGACAATATATATATATATAAAGAGGGGTGTGAGGGGTGTACACCCCATACAAATCTCTCTTTTAAATTCTTATGTTTAATAGGAAGCTCTACAATATTATGTTTGCATATACATTAGATTAGTCTGTACTGAAGCCAAATCTGGAGCTCATCTAACTAAATAACTTGACAACGCTCCAAAAATGAGTACAGCCAAATTTATATGTTATAGAAAAATATTAAACACACATTTAAAAAAAGAGGAAAATCAAGAGAAGAAAACAAGGAAAAACTTAGTTGAAATTTTGTAGGTTGTAATTCATTTTAGCAATATTTTGCGTGAATTTAATTGTATCATCTTTCAATTTCTGAATATGTTTGGTGACTAAAATATTGTTTTAATAAATATATCTGTTTAATAAATCTGTTTTGTTTAAATGCACCAAAATACACTGCCTACATTCACTGAGAAATGGAGAAACATATTCATTTTCTAAATCCTCAATTATGCTGAGCACTGTACCTATATATTTTATAAGATTTACAATTTAAAAAGTTCACATTAGTGTAAAAATCTAATAAATAACAATTACCTTCTAATTTTCTTTTTTTTTTGTTTTGTAATTAGATAGGCTTTTATTTTGTTAAATATGAGAATAAATGTCCACAAATAAATCAAACTAAAGCTCTATTGTAAAGTTTGCTCTGTAGATGAGGCGGTGTTACATCTCTCTCTCCCTCTTTCTCTTTAGGGGTGGAGCGATCATCTCATTTCTCCTCAGTTTTTTCTCTGCTGAAATCGTCATCGCATCAGTCTGGAAAGTTGCTCATAAAGCGTCTGTGTGGCTGGATATAGACGGTAAACACACCGTCCCGGTTTATTCGGCGCTCTTCATAAATCTGAGGGGGAAAAACACTGCTTATTCCTAAAGTTTTGTTCTCTTTTGAGGAGTCGCTTCATGTCTGTTTGCCAGGGGAAAACGTGTCGAGGGAAATATCGCCCTTCAAGAGTCAAAGAGAAACTTTAAGGAGCCTTTAAAGCAGGTTTGTGTCGCTTTTAAGTGCTTTATTTGGTGGTGAACGTTGAGATTGGCGTGTTTTGTGGAACGCTCGCCGCCGCTACGTCATCAGTGTGGCCACGCCCCCTTAGCGCTCTAATTATATGCTCAGCGCTAAAGTATATAGGACACACTCGCTCTCATATCTGCAGCATATAGCGTGAGTGAGACACTGCTAAACACACAGTTCGTTTTAAAACTTGTGTTTAACTCATATTTTAGAATGAACGTTTCATGATATTATTAAGAATCGTCATTTGTTATGGTTATAGTTGTACAGCAAATTAAACCTAATAAAAATGAATTGATCGTAAAATCATGTTTTTTTTCTGTTCAACATTTACATCATAATAACATATGCTTACATTACTCACATGAGAAAACACTGTAGTCATTTATAGTTAATACTGTAGTGTTTTTGAACCATACTATAGTAAAGTGTATTATACTGTATATATTATAGTGTTTAGTGTCTTTGCTAATGAATGCTCCAGCATACTGTAGTTTTAACTATAGTGAACTGATAAATGCTGATTTAGCTTAACTTATAGTTTAGATGACTTTTTAAAAAAAAGGTTTATTAAGGAATCATAATTTGTAACTGTTATTCTGAAGCAACTCTCACCGGCCACTTTATTAGGTACACCTTACTAATGCCAGGTTGGACCCCTTTTGCCTTCAGAACTGCCTTAATCCTATGTGTCATAGATTCAACAAGCTACTGGAAATATTCCTCAGAGAATTTGCTCCAAATTGACATGATAGTTGCTGCAGATTTGTCGGCTGCACATCCATGATGCCAATCTCTTGTTCCAGCACATCCCAAAGCTGCTCTATTGGATTGAGCTCTGGTGACTGTGGAGGCCATTTGAGTACAGTGAACTCATCGTCATATTCAGGAAACCAGTCTGAGATGATTGAGCTTTATGACATGCTGCGTTATCCTGCTGGAAGTAGCCATCAGAAGATGGAGACACTGTGCTCATAAAGGGATGGACATGATCAGCAGCAATACTCAGGTAGGCTGTGGCGTTGATGCTCAATTGGTACTAATGGAGCCAAAGAAAATCTCCCCCACACCATTACACCACCACCACCAGCCTGAACCGCTGATACAAGGCAGGATGATCCATGCTTTCATGTTGTTGAGGCCAAATTGTGAGCCGAGCATCCGAATGTGTGAGCAGAAATGGAGACTCATCAGAGCAGCAACGTTTCTCCAATCTTCTATTGTCCAGTTTTGGTGAGTCTGTGTGAATTGTAGCCTCAGTTTCCTGTTCTTAGCTGACAGGAGCGGCACCCGGTGTGCTCTTCTGCTGCTGTAGCCCATCCGCCTCAAGGTTGGCCGTGTTGTGTGTTCAGAGATGCTCTTCTGCAGAGCTCGGTTGTAATGAGTGCTTATTTGAGTTACTGTTGCCTTTCTATCAGCTGGAACCAGTCTGGCCATTCTCCTCTGGCCTCATCAACAAGGCATTTGCGCCCACAGAACTGCCGCTCACTGGATATTTCCTCTTTGTCTGAGCATTCTCTGTAAAGCCTAGAGATGGTGGTGCGTGAAAATCCCAGAAGATCAGCAGTTTCTGAAATACTCAGAGCAGCCCGTCTGGCAGTAACAACCATGCCACTTTCAAATCCCCTTTCTTCCCTATACTGATGCTCACTTTGAACTGCAGCAGATCCTCTTGATCATGTCTACATGCCTAAATGCAGTGAGTTGCAGCCATGTGATTGGCTGATTAGAAATTTGAGCTAACTAGCAGTTGGACAGGTGTACCTAATAAAGTGGCCGGTGAGTGTATATTGTAAATTCATAGCTATATCGATTTTTTAAAAATATTATTTCATCGTTAGCATGTCAGCTAAATAACATACATTGACATTATTCTATAAAAATACTATGGTAAATTAATTATGGTAAATACTATGGTAAATTAATTTATAGTAAATACTAAATTGTTTTTGAATGCTATCACGCATTATACTGTATAGTATTTACAGCTCTTTAATGAATGCTTCAGCATACTGTAGTATTAACTATAGTGAACTGATGAATACTGCAGTGTACTTTCGTTTTTAACTACAGTAAACTGTGGTGTATTGTGGTGTAATAGTTGTAGAAAACTTCAGTACTGGCTCGTTTGTTGATATTAGTAGTTGTTGTTACCTTAGCAACTGTCGAATCACCACAAGAGATCAATGCAAGTACATCACTATAGTATGGTTCAGAAGCACCACACGTAACTATGTGAAATGCTATTCCAGCACTATTGTTCCTGAGTTTCCTCTCTTAACCGTCTCTATATTTGCACTTCAGACTGCAGATTGTGTCTGAATGACTTCTGCCAAGTGTTTTTATGGTCACATTTGTTCTTTTTCCACAATCTGTCTCACTGACGCAGAAGTGTAAAGCTAGTTTTCTGCTTTCTGCTGGAGCCTAGCGTGACTCCAGCTCATGCAAATCACGGTGTGTTTGTAAACTCCTGCAGATCTGCATATATAAACCGGTTCTAGACCAGCAGGCCGGGTGTTTGGGTCTCCATGGCGACACGAGGCCACGCCTCCAGCTCATTAATGAGCAACCACACCAAGGAGAGAGTGACCATGGCTAAAGTCACCCTGGAGAACTTCTACAGCAACCTGATCACGCAGCATGAGGAGAGAGAGATGAGGTATTCATAACGTAGACTCAGTTAACGTCGCTCTGTTAATCATCGGAAACATGTTTTGTTTTGCTCCGTCAGTCGAGCGTGACGTTCAGTCGTTCCTCTTTCTCCCCAAGTTACTGATTTACTCACAAATCTGTGCTGAAGTCGACACTTTTATTTACATAATATGACATAATTCATATTATATACTGTGTTTGTTTAAAACTGTGGACGTAGGTACATTTTTCAGAAATTGTAATAGTACTGTAATCGATAATGTCCTCTTAACAGGCAGCAAAAACTGGAGAAGGTGATGGATGAGGAAGGACTGCCTGATGAAGAGGTATCGAATACACTGAACCATATTCATAATGGAACTAGTGGTCACAACAGCAGATAAAAACTAATGATAGCTATATTTGCATCCACGCTAGCAAACGTCAACTTTAACAACTGTATTAGCGACCACCAGGGGCAGACTGGGACAAAGATTCAGCCCTGGCACTGTTGCCACATCAGCCCACATTACCACACCGACACAGCCCCACCCACGGGCACGCACATTCACTATTTATTTCGGTGTAAAGATGGTGAAATAATATGACATTTTTGCCAGATTTTGATTATGTCCGGGTAACCTTGGATTGGGTCGGCCCATCTTGAAACCAGGCAGCAGTTGCCGATTGGGCCAAATGCTTAACATTTATTATTATTATTATTTTTATTATCATCATCATAATATCACATCTAGCAAGAGATAAAAGCTGTCTGCACTTAACAATACATATTTAAAAAAAAAAAAACTGACCGGCCCACATTTAAAAATTGGTCCAGCCCTTCTGGCATTTGCCAGAATGGCCAGATGGCCCCTGGCGACCACACTAGCCAACGACAACTTTAACAAATATATTAACATCGACATTAGCCAACGTCAACTTTAACAACTATATTAACATCGACTATAGCCAACGTCAACTTTAACAACTATATTAGTGACCACACTAGCGAACGACAACTTTAAAAACTATATTTACATCCACGCTAGCAAACAACAACTTTAACAACTACATTAACCCCCACACTTGCAAACAACAACTTTAACAACTATATTAACATTGACACTAGTGAGCGACAACCTTAACAACTATATTAGCATCCAAGTTAGCAAACGACAATTTTAACAACTATATTAGCAACCACATTATAGAACAACAACTTTAACAACCATATTAACATCGACACTAGCGAGCGTCAACTTTAAGAAATATATTAGCGACCACACTAGCGAACGACAACTTTAACAATTATATTAACATCGACACTAGCAAACGACAACTTTTAACAACTTTTAAAACTATATTAGCCACCACGCTAGCAAACAACAACTTTAACAACTATATTAACATCGACACTAGTGAGGGACAACCTTAACAACTATATTAGCGTCCAAGCTAGCAAACCACAATTTTAACAACTATATTAGCCACAACGCTAGCGAACAACAACTTTAACAACTATATTAACATTGACACTAGTGAGCGACAACTTTAACAACTAAATTAGCGACCACACTAGCGAACGGCAACTTTAACAACTATATTAACCTCCACACTAGCAAACGACAACTTTTAAAACTATATTAGCCACCACGCTAGCAAACAACAACTTTAACAACTATATTAACATCGACACTAGTGAGCAACAACCTTAACAACTATATTAGCATCCAAGCTAGCAAACCACAATTTTAACAACTATATTAGCCACCACGCTAGCGAACAACAACTTTAACAACTATATTAACATCGACACTAGTGAGCGACAACTTTAACAACTAAATTAGCGACCACACTAGCGAATGACAACTATATTAGGGACCACACTAGTGAATGACAACTTTTACAGCTATATTAGCCACCATGCTAGCAAACAACAACTTTAACAACTATATTAACATCGACACTAGTGAGCGACAACCTTAACAACTATATTAGCATCCAAGCTAGCAAATGACAATTTTAACAACTATATTAGCAACCACATTAGCGAACAACAACTTTAACAACCATATGAACATCGACACTAGCAAGCTTTAAGAACTTTAAGACAACTTTAAGAACTATATTAGCGACCACACTAGCGAATGACAACTTTAACAACTATATTAACATTGAACCTTGTGAATGACAACTTTAACAACTATATTAACATTGACACTAATGAACGACAACTTTAACGACTATATTAACCTCCACACTAGTGAACGACAACTTAAACAACTATATTAACATCGACACTAGTGAACGCCAACTTTAACAACTATAATAATGCCCACTCTAACAACTTTATCAACTATATTAATGTCCACACTAGCGAATGACAACTTTTAACATCTTTATTAATGCTCACACTAGCCAACGAAAAGTTTAACAACTATATTAACGATCACACTAGCAAACTACTATATTAACTTCCACAATAGCGATCAACAATTTTAACAGTTTAATTAATTCCCACACTAGCAAACAATATTTATAATGGTAACTGTTAGCACCAATGCTAGCAAACAATAACTAACTATACAAACCCCTACAATAGTGAAAGATGACTAAAACAACTATATTTGAGCGGATGATTTATTTTTTCTTTCTGTGTTGTTATATTTATAGTTGTGGCGTCAATTCGCTATTCTCTTTGATGAAATCATATTGCTTGTATTGGGAAAGGGCCTTTTTCACGTGTTTATAACTACATAACTTTTCTCGTATATGGCGTATTCCAGAAACGAGTGCGACGCTCTCAGCACGCTCGTAAAGAGACTGAGTTCCTCCGTCTAAAGAGAACCCGATTGGGTTTGGACGACTTTGAGTCCCTGAAGGTGATTGGACGAGGAGCGTTCGGGGAGGTGATTATGCTAATGAGCACTGACGACATACTAATGCTTAATGTTTTATATAGTAAACGAGTGTGTTTCTGGTGTCCGCAGGTGCGTTTGGTTCAGAAGAAAGACACGGGTCATGTTTACGCCATGAAGATTCTTCGCAAAGCAGATATGCTGCAGAAAGAGCAGGTGACGATGAGCAGAGCACGGCAACATTTGCATTTTGTTACATATTTACTATATTTCTTTATTTATTAGGCATTAATATTTATTGCTTTTAATATTTTTTTAAATATATATTTTTAATGTCTTTTCCATTTTTATTCATTTCGTGTTTTTAATTTGATGTCATTTAGATTCTATATTATTTTTGATTTCTTTGTCTGTGTTGTGTCTCAGGTGGCTCATATCCGTGCGGAGCGGGACATCTTGGTTCAGGCTGACAGTCTCTGGGTGGTGAAAATGTTCTACAGTTTTCAGGATAAACTGAATCTCTACTTGCTCATGGAGTTTCTGCCCGGAGGTGAGAGCATGTGTGATGTCTAATAATAGATGTCTCATGATCTATTATTTCTCATGAGAGTTTTATTCAGAACCATGCGTTTAAAGAAATGATTCAAACGAGCAGTTCGGTTGATTCTTCTGAATGAATCAATGAACCAGTTCAAACGAGCAGTTTGGTTGATTTTCACAACCAGTTCAAAGAAGCAGTCTTTATTGATTCTTCTGAACGAGTCAGCAAACCAGTTCAAATAAGCACTCTGAGTTGATTCTTCTGAATGACTCTGTGAACTAGTTCAAATGAGCAGTCTGAGTTGATTCTTCTGAACGAGTCAGCAAACCAGTTCAAATAAGCAGTCTGAGTTGATTCTTCTGAATGACTCCGTGAACTAGTTCTAATGAGCAGTCTGAGTTGATTCTTCTGAATGACTCAGTAAATCAGTTCAAATGAGCAGTTTGATTTGATTCTTCTGAATGACTCAGTGAACTATTTCAAATAAGCAGTCTGATTTGATTCTTCTGAATGACTTATTGAACTCTTTTGAAGGAGTCAGTGAAGTAGTTTAAATGAGCATTCTGAGTTGATTCTAGTAAACAAATCATTGAACCAGTTAAAACGAGCAGTCTGAGTTGATTCTTTTGAATGAATCAAAGATCCAGTTAATACAAGCAGTCTGAAAAAATCTGTGAACCAGCTCAATTAAGCAGTCTGAATTGATTCTTCTGAACAAATCATTGAACCAGTTTAAACCAGTTCATTCTGCTGAACAAATCAGTAAACTAGTTCAAACGAGCAGTCTGAGATGATTTTTCTGAATGAATCAGTGAACCAGCTCAAATGAGCAGTCTGAGTTGATTCTTCTGAACTAATCAGTGAAGCAGTTAAAACAAGCAATCTGTATTGATTCTTTTGAATGAATCAACTAACCTGTTTATACAAGCAGTCTGAATTGATTCTTCGGAAAAGAATCTGTGAACCAGTTTAAATTAAGCAGTCTGATTTGATGCTCCTGAACAAATTAGTGAACCAGTTCAAATCAGTTCATTCCCCTAAACAAATCAGGAAACTAGTTCAAATGAGCAGTCTGAGTTGATTCTTCTGAACGACTCAGTGAAAGAGTTCAATCAGTCTAAGATGATTCTTCTGATTGAATCAGTGAATCAGCTCAAATGAGCAGTCTGAGTTGATTCTTCTGAACAAATCAGCGAACCGGTTCAAACGAGCAGTCTGAGTTGATTCTTTTGAACATATAATGATTTAGATGACTCCTTGAGCGTCTGATGTTGAATAATATGAACTATCGGAGTGTGTGTGTGTGTGTGCGTGTGTGCATGTGTGTGTGTGTGTGTGTGTGTGTGTGTGTGTGTGTGTGTGTCTGTTTCTTCAGGAGATATGATGACACTGCTAATGAAGAAAGACACACTGACAGAGGAAGAGACTCAGTTCTACGTGGCGGAGACGGTTCTGGCCATCGACTTCATCCATCAACTGGGCTTCATTCACCGAGACATCAAACCAGACAACCTCCTGCTGGACTCCAAGGTCAGAACAGGAAGTGATGCGTAACCCTGCTTCCTGTGCACCTTTTGCTTTTCAGACTTTTTAGTCTCAGCAAGGCCTCTGATTGGTTCATTTATCACGCATGTGTGTGTGTGTGTGTGTGTGTGTGTGTGTGTGTGTGTGTGTGTGTGTGTATGTGTGTTTCAGGGTCACGTCAAGCTGTCTGATTTTGGCTTGTGTACAGGCCTCAAAAAAGCGCATCGGACGGAGTTTTATCGCAACCTGAACCACAGCCAATCAAACGACCTCAGTGAGTCACATGTGCTCTGCTGCCATAGCAACACGATTAATTTCACAAACATGACGCTGAATGGCAAATATAATATTATTTCATCAGCTAATGATAAATATAGCGAAAACTTTAGTAGCGTCAAAATCAGCAATTGCTATAATAAATCAATTAGTCATCACACGATATTTATAACGATAACTACATTAGTGCCTACACCAGTGGACAATAACTATATTAGCGTCACAATCAGCAATTTCTAGAATAAATAAATTAGTCATCACGCGATATTTATAGCGATAACTACATTAGCCACTACACCAGTGGACGATTACCATTTTAGCATCACAATCAGCAATTGCTACAATAAATATATTAGCCGTCACACGATATTTATAACGATAACTACATTAATGCCTACACCAGTGGACGATTACTATATTAGCATTCACACAACCAAACACTAATTGTAACGATAACAATATTAGCATCAAAATAACTATTATTGTCGACACCAGACAACAGTAATAACCATATTAGCTTCAATATATAACATTAACTATTGGTTCATAGCTGTAATAATTACTATATTAGCAATAAGATTAGCAGACAATTACTGTAATAACTTTATTAGCTTTCAGACCAGTTTACGATAATTGTTATGTTAACTTGCATTACGTAAACATTAAAATCCTTAACAGCAGGTGATAACTATTATTATAGCTATAATAGTATCGTTAACAGTGATGTTTCACACACAGCTGTTTCTATGGCAACGCCCTGATGTCATATTAACGCATTTCAATCAAATTCGAAATACGTTTATTTTTCATGTCCACATTTTTAAATTATGTATTTAATGAACCATTCTCGTAGCGTTTCAGCATATGAACTCGAAGAGGAAGGCCGAGACATGGAAGAGGAATCGCAGACAGCTGGTCAGTGATTTTTCATTTTTATTTAAAATTCTTGCAAACAGGAAGTGATGCGTTACGTTGTTCTGCCTCTTCCAGGCCTTCTCCACAGTGGGAACGCCAGACTACATTGCTCCAGAGGTGTTCATGCAGACCGGATACAACAAGCTCTGTGATTGGTGGAGCCTCGGCGTCATCATGTACGAGATGCTGATTGGTAAGAAACGCTAATTATGCAAATGAGTTGCTTAAATTTGCTGTTAGGATTTGGATATGTATTTATTAACTAAATTATAAAAAATTAATTCTAATAAAAAATGGAAAAAATATGTAAAAAATGATCAAATTTTAGGTGTAATAATTTTCGTAACTTGCACAGTAGCACAATAAAAGTACTAGTAGTTTTTTTTTTTTTCAAAAACGTAAACTAAATTAAATAAAAATAAAAAACATAATGGAAACATGACATTTTAATTATTAAACAATTAAATGAAGGCTTTTGAAAATAATTACTTAAATAATTACACTTCATTTAATCTGCTGCTTCACAATACATTTCATAATAAACAATATATGAATTATAATAATTCAAATAAATGCTTATTTATTAATAATTAATATATAATGCTTAACAATAACAGATTTTACTAGCGTTCAAACAGCCGTTAAAGATAGCTATATTTGTGACGAAAAAAAATTTATGCAGATTGGAGTAGTTGCGCTTTGTACGGAATTAATCATTAAAAATTAAATGTAACAAAAATGTGGAAAAAAATTATATATTTTAGCTTTAATATTTTTAGTAACGTTTTTTTGAATTATTACGAAAAGATAAATAAAAATAAGGGACGTCATGTAAACTTGACATTTTAATTATTAAATAGTTAAATTAAGGCTTTATATATACATCCAAGATAGTAGATCAATAATATGAATTATAAAAATTAATAAAAAATTATTTAATTATAATAAATATATAATACCCTTTTGCCAGCAGACTATGACTACAGTTATTATTTTATAAGCGTTCAAACAGCTGTGGTGGATGAATGCTATATTTGTGACAATAGAAAATAAAACGTAAAGATTACCACAAACAATAACTATAATAATTATTATATTAGCATTAACATTAACAGACGATTACTGTAATAGCTATATTAGCTGTTGGAGGATTTCTGTAAGATTAACTATATTAGCGTTCACAGCAGTCGATGATAACTATTATTTTAGCTATATTAGTATAATAATAACTATGTTAGCACTAATAGTAACAATAACATTATAAGCTTCAGGACTGTAAAAACGTAAACTATAAAAATAAATACAATATATGGTCGACGATTACTATATTTGCGACAATAAAATAAAATTAAATGGATTGCGCTTTATACTGATTATACTGTTTTTCAGGTTATCCTCCGTTCTGCTCAGAAACTCCTCAAGAAACCTATAAAAAAGTAATGGGTTGGAAGGAGACGCTGGTTTTTCCTCCGGAGGTGCCGATTTCTGAGCGCGCTAAAGAGCTGATCCTGCGCTTCTGCTGTGAGGCAGATCATCGCATCGGTGCCGGCGGCGTGGACGACATCAAGAGAAATGCATTTTTCGAAGGAGTCGATTACGACCACATCAGGTGAGCCATTATCAGCAACGCTTAATGGCTTTTAACTAAAATAAAGAAGCTAATGTGTGACACACGGATGGACTAACAAATTCAAAGATTCAATTAAAAATTTTAGTTGTCAGTACGATATGCTGATATACACAATATAAATACACAAGGAAAATTCTGAGGGAGACGTTGACTACTTCTGTGCAACAAGCTGTTGTCGTGAAGTATAGTTATTGTCAAGTTATCGCTCGTTTTACAAATCAGCAATAACTATTTTAGCAGTCGCAACAACAGTAACAATAACCATATTAGCGCACGCATGATAACGATATCTATTACCATAAACAATGACGTTATTAGTGACAACATCAGCAGACAATTACAGTAATAACTATATTAGCCAGTGGATAACTGTAATGTTAACTATATTAGCATACACATCAGCCAATGACAACTTTTTTTAATGATATTATATTCATAACGCAAACGTTTATTATTATTATTAGCATTTTTTTTACTAATGAGCGATAACTATATTAGCATTCACAACAACAGTAACGATTGGCATATTAGCGTACATAAAAGTGGACAGTAATTATAGCAACAACCACGAACGATAACTTTAATATTTACTATCTTAGCATTAACATCAACAGACAATTGCTGTAATAACTATATTACCCTTTACAACAGTAGACGATAACTGTAACGTTAAGTATATTAATGTCCACGGTAGCCAGTGATTACTATTATGGTACTATTTACGACGATAACAATTATTTTATCAATGCGCCCACTAGTGAAACAATAGCTGTAATGATAATAACTATATTAGCATTTGCTTTTTTTTTACCAATGAGCTATAACTATTAGCATTTACAACAACAAGAGTAATGTTTACCATATTAGCTTACAAATAATAACCATCGCAATTAACGTGATCAATGACTATATTAGCGACAACATCAGCAGACAATTACTGTAATAACTAAATTAGCCAGTGGACGATAACTGTAACTATATAACTATCTGTAACTATACAACGGTAACTATTTTAGCACACACAGCAGCCAATGATAACTATTATGAAACTATTTTGATAACGATAACATTTATCATGTTTAATGCCCACACTAGTCAATAAAGTCAATAATAGCTGTAATGATATCTGTATTAGCATTTTTTTTAATAATGCGATAAGCGCAAACAATAAACATTCAAGGCTTGAATGTATAAAACACATTGCTCACATTGAGCTTCTGATCTAATAAAGGTTAAACTTTCTCGTTCACAGAGAGAGACCTGCAGCCATTACCATCGAGATCAAGAGCATCGACGACACGTCCAACTTCGACGAGTTTCCAGATTCGGACATCCTGCAGCCAACAAGTAAGACGCAGTAAAAACAATTTTAGTGAAGTTAACCTTTACATTTAGCTGTGATTCATTAACTTCGTAACTTGGTTCGAAATGCTATAAACATGTTAAAACATGCTGGCAGCTTGATAAAACATGTTAGCATGTTAACAAAGCATGATAGCTTTATGTTATAACTTGTGGCAGCTTGCTGAAATGCTTTTAAGATTTTAAAGCATGATTTAAGATTGACAAAATGTGGTAGCAACGTTCTTAAATTAGCAACACTAATGCTAACAACATGCTACAACAGGTTAACAACTTGTTTATGCATGTTAATCATTTGCTAAGAAATGTTCACAACACATTAAAACAAGTTAGCTGCTTGTCGAAACACCTTGCTAGAACATGCTAAGTGTATTAAATTGACAAAATGTGTTAGCGATGTGTTAAAATGTGAGTGGACCTTGCTACAAATTGCTATAAACATGTTAGCATCTTACACATGCTAACAATGTATTAAACTCTGCTAGTGACATGTTAAATCATGTCAGAAACTTAGCAGTTTGTTGAAACATGCTAACGACATATTAGACTTTGCTGCTAAACATGCTACTGATACGTTAAAATGTGAGTAGAACTTGCTACTAAATGCTGTCAAAACATGTAAACAGGGAATCAAACCATGTTAGTAAGGTGTTAGATTATGTCATTAGTATGGAAGAAAATGTTAGCATTAGAGAGTTTGCTGCTTGACAAAATATGTTAGCGATGTCAGTAGAACTGTCTACAAAAACTATTAGCATGTTAAAAAATGTTACCAGCTTGTTAAAACATGCTAGTAGTCTAAACCATAGTGAAAATCCAAGCAACTTGCTACAACAGACTAACGGCATACTAAAATGTTTGCTGCTTGACAAATTATGCTAACGTTGTGCTACAATGTAAGTACAACCTATTGAAAATTGCTATAAACATGTTAGCATCTTGTCAAAACATGATAGCAGGGTATCAAACCATTTTATTGATATGATAAATTATATCAATCATTTGGAAAAAAGTCTTAGCAACTTGCTAACATTATAACAGCATTTAAAATGTTTGTGATGTTACATGTTAGAGATGTGCTGAAATGTCAGCAGAACTTGCTACAAAATGCTATTAGCATGTTAAAACATGTTGGCAGCCTGTCAAAACATGGTAGTAGTGTCTTAAACTGTACTAGTGACATGTTAAATTATGTCAGTAACTAGGAAGAAATCTTAACAACTTGTTAAAACTTGCTAACAGAATATTGCAATGCTTGCTGCTTGATAAAACGTCCAAACAAAGTGCTAAAATGTAAGTATAACTTGCAATAAACATGTTAGCAGCTTGTGGAAACATACTAGCAGTATATTAAATCACTCTAGGGACATGTTAAATTATATCAGTAAATTGTAAGAACATCTTACCAACTTGTTACCACATGCTAACTGCATATTAAAATGTTTGCTGCTTAACAAAGCATGCTAGCAATGAAATGCTTTCTACAAAATGCTATTAGCATGTTAAAACATGTTGGCAGCTTGTCAAAACATGCTGACAGTGTATTAAACCATGCTAGTGACATGTTAAATGATGTCACTAGTTTGGAAGAAAATATTAGCAACTTGCTACAACATGCTAACAGCATATTAAAATGTTTGTGCTTGACAAAACATGCTCGCGATGCGAGTAGAACTTTCTGCAACATGCTATATGCATGTTAAAACATGTTAGCAGCTCGTCAAAACATCCTAGCAGTCTATTAAACCCTGCTAGTGACATTAAATGATGCCAGTAACTTGGAAGACAACCTTATCAACCTGCTACAACATGCTAACAGCATATTAAAATGTTTGCTGCTTGACAAAACATGCTAGCTATGTGTTGAAATATAAGTAGAACCTGCTACAAAACATGCTAGTGACATGTTAAACTATGCCAGTAGCTTAAAAAAAATTGTTAGCACCTTGCTACAGCATGCAAACAGCATATTAAAATGTTTGATGCTTGGTAAAACATGCTAGCGGTGTGCTAAAATGTGAGTAGAAATTGCTACAAAATGCTATAAGCATGTTAAAACATGTTAACCGTGTATTAAACCGTGCTAGTGACATGTTAAATTACATTAGAAACTTGGAAGAAAATCTTAACAACTTGATACAACATGCTAACAGCTTATTAAAATGTTTGCTGTTTAATAAAACATGCTAGCTTTGTGTTGAAATATATGTAGAACTTGCTACAAAACATGATAGTGACATGTTAAATTTTGCTAGTAGCTTGTAATGGAATGTTAGCACCTTGCTACAGCATGCAAACACCATATTAAAATGTTTGATGCTTGGTAAAACATGCTAGCGGTGTGCTAAAATGTGAGTAGAACTTGCAACAAAATGCTATAAGCATGTTAAAACATGTCAACTGTGTATTAAACCGTGCTGGTGACATGTTAAATTATGTTAGAAACTTAAAGGAAAACCTTAACAACTTGATACAACATGCTAACAGCATATGAAAATGTTTGGTGCTTGGTAAAACATGCTAGCCATGTGCTAAAATGTGAGTAGAACTTGCTACAAAATGCTATAAGCATGTTAAAACATGTCAACCGTGTATTAAACCATGCTAGTGACATGTTAAATTATGTTAGTAGCTTGGAAGAAAATCTTAACAACCTGCTACAACATGCTAACAGCATATTAAAAAGTTTGCTGCTTGACAAAACATGCTAGCTATGTGATGAAATATAAGTAAAACTTGTTATAAAACATGCTAGTAGCATGTTAAATCATGTCAGTAGCTTGTAAGGAAAACTTAGCACCTTGCTACAGCATGCGAAAATGTTTGCTGGACTGTGAACTGTGTGTTTTGCCGTGGAGGTCCTGTTGTGGTGAGCAACCATCACCCGGAGTCGGACTACAAGAACAAGGACTGGGTTTTCATCAACTACACCTACAAGCGCTTCGAGGGCCTGACGGCGAGAGGAGCCATACCGTCATACATGAAGAGCGGGAAACGCTGAGAATCCACAGCCAATCGCTGCACTTCCTCATCAACACGACCAAAGAAAACACCCAGACGTCTGTCAGAAACACACTCCCGCGCTGCTGGACACTGCACACGCTTCTTTACTAGTCCTTAAATTAAGATAATCTGGGGCAGAATTCACGAAAATATGCTTAAGAGCTTTCTTAAAGGGATGTTTCACCTATAAATATAAGTTCTGTCAACTTCTGTTGAACACAGAGTAAGATTTTCTGAAGATTTATGGAAACACTGGCTTTTTTTGTTCCTGCTATGGAAGTCGACGGCTGCTTTTTTTTCCAGCATTCTTCTGGATCTTCCTCTGTGTTCAACAGAAGAAACTTGAGTTTAGAATTACGTAAGCGTGAGTGAATCTAATTTAAATGTAGTTTTTTTGCGTGAACTGACCCTTGAAGATTTTATCTTGAGATTTTTCTTAACTGCAATTCATGAAAAAATCTGCCGAAGATCTCTTTTTTTCTTCTTAAGATCATTCTTATATTTAAATCAATGAAATTAAAGAATAGCTACGGTAAATTCGTTAGCGCTACATTTAGGGATGATTAACTTCCAAAACATTATCAGCTACAAATGGCATTTTTCTGCTAGAAGAGAGGAAACAGGAGCTGAAAAAGGCTTTGTGATGTGGAAAGCGCTGCGATATGAAACCACGCAATGGTAATTTGTTGCCATGACGACCAAAGTGTGCGTCCTGTGGTCAACGTTTAATCTTTGCGCTGTGTGTGTGTGTGTTTGTGTGTATGCATGAACTGCACATGCTCACCAGTAAAGCACAGCCCACTCCAATAGCGTGCCGACGGGACATTTCTGCGGAATATACTAGTTCCTGCTGCTTGCAATAGTGCTGCTGTGTTGTCATGCTGGTAAACACACACCTCTCGACTTGTCATAAAATGTGCTTATTTTATTAGCTTGTGTTTTTAAAAATCAGTTCATTCATTCATTCATTTTCTTGTCGGCTTAATCCCTTTATTTATCCGGGGTTGTCACAGCGGAATGAACCGCCAACTTATCCAGCAAGCCGCAACCTATCTCTGGGAAACATCCACACACACATTCACACACACACACTCATACACTACGGACAATTTAGCCTACCCAATTCACCTGTACCGCATGTCTTTGGACTGTGGGGGAATCCGGAGCACCCGGAGCAAACCCACGCGAAGGCTGGGAGAACATGCAAACTCCACACAGAAACGCCAACTGAGCCGAGGCTCGAATCAGCGACCCAGCAACCTTCTTGCTGTGAGGCGAAAGCACTACCTACTGCGCCACTGCCTCGTCAAAATCAGTACAAGTGACCTTAATTACTTTTAATTTAATCAATAACAATTATTACAAAGCATTTTTCGGCCAAGTACATACAGGATTTTCCTCTCGGTGTATTCCTAATGTACGTTTATCACTTTATTTGAGATGAAAAACAATCATTTTATTAGAAATCTCAGCTTTTGGGAATCTAAACTAGTTTTCTGTCAACTTTAGGAAGTTTTTAAGAGCTTTTCAAGAATTTGAATTCTTCTGATTCACTGATTCGTTCAGAAGAATCAACTCTTGACTGTTTGAATCAGTTCTGTCTCTGTAAGTTTTGTGTAATGAACAGACTGGGGATAAAAGGTGAAGAATGTTCTTAAGAAGATTTATTTTTTTTGTGAAGTGAGAAGACATTTCTGCATATGAAGGATTCGTGAATCCGTCCTCTGAGTTGAGTGTTTATTCTGGAGATCTGTAGTATTTTTGAGCATGTTTTAGCAGATTAATTGCCCAAAAAACTCCCTCATGCAAACGCTTGACTATAGATAAAGTGCCTTATATAATGTTTATTTCCACATTTGTTCCTCAGCAGAGATTAATCTCTATATCGAGCAGTTTAGCTTTAGTAATAATGACAAATTATGGGCGCAGCCTCATATGCAGCTAGTGTTATCATCATAGACATGCTTTTGTAGCTTAGTTTGAGCTTTGCTGAGGTTTTGATGCTGTATTTGTTTCCGCAGTAGATTTGACTGCTGCTGATTTGACTGCCAAAGGTACGATCAGAGGCTCGCATGTTGATGAAACCCTGCCTCTACACTCTCAGAAATAAAGGTACAGGAGCGGTCTCTGGGGCAGCCTTTTCAAACTTATACCCAAATGGTCCACAATGGTACCTGAACGGTGCATATTAGTGGCCAAATGTACCTAAAAAGTACCTTTGAAGTATCATTGTGGACCCTTTTTTGAAAAGGTGCTGCCGCAGTGACGCTCCTGTACCTTTATATCTGAGAGTGAATGCTGTCTGTATGAATGCTTTCATGTGCAGATGTGAACACCAAAGCTGGAAAATCCTCCATTTCAATGGTACTTTCTTTGAAAAGATGCTTCCTTTTCTAATGTTTCTATGAACTATTTTTGTATTGATATGTAACCGTCTTTATTTTGTATCTGCGAAGCTGTAGTTTGTGATGACACACATTTGACATGTTTGTTTATATATCCAGTATCTTCTTTTCTTGTCCAGAATGCAATAAAAATGTTACATGCCTAAACATTTTGCTTCTTTCAATAAAAAAAAACAACTAATATTTGGGTGAATTATCAAAACTAGGAGTGCTTTAAAGGGTCACGAAACATCAAAAGACATTCTGGACGGAGTTTCAGTCACATGACACTGCATTTTCGTGTGGACAAACAACAAAACCCCATAGAAAGAAGTGCAGTTTTGAAAATGCTCCGTGTTTGTGTGAACAGAGCCTTAACCGAAGCCTTTTACAGTAACAGCAGGGTCTCAAGGACACAGTGGTGAACAGGAAATCATCTCTGAACGAATGAATGGCTGAATATTCATGAAACATATTGAATACAAAAACGCACAACGTGATTTAATGTTATTGTCCAGTGTTCCACCCTAAACAGTTTAATCATCAGTCATTGGTCGAGGCCAGGAGGGGCGGGGCCGTTCAGCCGATCTAACTCATCGACCTGTGGAGTGGGCGTGGCTCCGGCTCGTGTTGGTCCCTCCCCCATGGCGGTGATGAGGTTTGGCACGCTGCGGCTGCGCACACACTGGAAGTCCACGTGTCGGCTCTTGCCCTCCTCCTTCTCCCAGGACAGCTGGATGAACGGACGCTGCAGGTAGCTGTAAATCACCTCCGACTTCCCGCCAGGACGCCGCTTCACCTTCTCCTTACAGGTGGGATACCCTGAGACACAACGCTGCCTTTCAGTGATATTGTGTGTGAATTCAATACCTTTTAAGACCTTTTTAAAGCACACATGGAATCAAAACTAACCATATTGATGTTGTTAACTCGCATTGCTAGCTTTGTGCTGAACAATTCATCTGTGCATGTCATTAAGAACAATAATAGTTTGTCCTTGTAATCTGCAAATGCACTTCCTGTTTCAGTTAAATTCTCAGATTACGTCTGAGGCAGTGGGTGTGGTTAATATTTACCCACGCCCCTAAAACTGTCATCACATCAAACCGAAATGGTGAGCAGGAGGAGTCTGTTGGGTTGTAATAACTGCCCAAACCCTTTTACCCGTCTTTCTGAATGAAACGCCTGCTTCACTACATCCAATCAGCTTGCAGTAGAAAAAACATGCCACGCCCACTGCTTTCTCATTTAATATTCTGTTTCTCTAGGAAATGCGTCACTATACAAAAAAAAAATTGGTCACAGCTTTCAGTTCATGCAGACTTCACGACTCTCTCCATATGTGTTAGGACCTCATTGCCACTTTAGGGGTCAGCTGGTAACATTTCCGGCATTTTAACTTGCACTATATTTACCAAATACTAATTAAAAGAAACTAATCCAAACTAAAACATTGTTCATATACTAAATAAAAATGCTAATCCAGCAGGGGGCGCCTGTAGGGCAGCTCTATATGTATGAGTTTTAACGTTATAATCCCTTTTTTTTTGTTTTGAACAGCTCATAATGAAATTTTAAAAAGGAGATCTGCTGCAGTTCATTAATTGGCCATTGGTGTCGCTAATAACAAGGCTTTTTGAGTTCCTTTTTAGTCGCATCGTTGCTTGGTGAAAATTTATTTTGCCTTACTGCAGTAAACATAACAGCGTGACGTCAAGTGTAGCAGGATTTTATTGATTGTATAAACTACACACAGCATCCCGATATTTGTAGATCATATATAATGCATGCAACTATACATTGTATAATAAAAAAATTATACAAAATGTAATACGTTGTATAAAAAAAGAATTTAAGACTTTTCAATACCTTTTAATGGTGTTAAATTTCTCTAAATTGATTGATCAACTTTTAATACTTTAAGACCGCACGGACACCCTGATGTGTGTGTGTGTGTATGTATATGTATATATATATATATATATATATATATATATAATTTTTTCAATAAATTTCTTTTTTTATTGCGACTTCCTGATTCCCCCTTAAGTTGCTAGAAGGGCAGTGAGGGTCCTTTGATTCGTGATGCGCTGGTGGCTGAGCAGACATGCTGAGCTCAAGATGTTAGTAGCGAAACATGACATAACAAACAGCAATCTGTGGGATAAAAACCCGTTTCGTATGGCTTTAAAGGCTGATTATTGCGTTTTAGCGTGGCGTGTATATAGGATTGTTGCGTGTGCCATGGCGGTCAACAAAAAATACGACTACCCCACTCTCATTCTCTCCTCCTAACACCGGTGTAAGTGTGCACGGGCTTTATTTGCTAGCAGGTGCCAGGTATGCCACGTGACCAAAACATAATACGTCACTGGGAAAAACCCAAACTAATCGATAAACAAATAAACATTATCACTAAATAAAAAGTTATGTGGCTCATATATATGTATATATATATAAAGGTTTAAATACGAGTGTGTGTGCTTACCTTCAATACCGATGCGTATGTTTTTCAGGCCTCGCTCCTTGAGATGAGCTTTTGCGACGTCTCTGTTTTCAATAAACTTGAAGAAACGGTAGAGTTTGGTGCTGTAGATGACTTGAGGAACAAGAAAGTGTTTGTTAAAGAAGAAATATGTAAGATGTTTAATGTAATAACCACTTATTTTTGTGAATAGCTTGTAATCTAACTAAAAAAAAGAGATCTGCTGCAGTTTATTAAATGGCCACCGGTGTCGCTAATAACAAGGAGTTTCGCATACGCTTTTTAGTCTCATCATTGCTTGGTGAAATGTTACTGGAAAAATTAATTTAGCTGATTTTGATGCCAAAATGGAGGATGGGATCTGGAAAGAAATTGGGGACGGTCGTTTTGTTGTTGCAATGGAGTTGTTTCTAGAAGGTATACAGCTGCGGCTGGAAGATAACATGAATTATTTATAAAATTACCCATTAAAATGTGTTTTATTAACATCTACCCCTACCCCAATCCTCACAGCAATGTAAAAAAAGTAATTATTGTTGTACAGTGTCACAAAAACTGATGCTATATTGATTTGAGTATCCACAGCTGTATCCCTTCTAGACTTTGCCGCTCAATAGCACCACATATTGGTGCACTGTCATCTTTTTTTAATTCATTCATTCATTTTTCTTCGGCTTAGTCACTTTATTTCAAGGGAAAATCACTGTGAAATCATGTAAACTAATCCAGCATATGTTTTACACAGCGGATGCCCTACCAGCTGCAACCCAGTACCAGGAAACACCCATACACACACACACACTCATACACTATGGCCAATTTAGTTAATCAATTCTCCTATAGCGCATGCGTTTGGACTGTGCGGGAAACCGGAGCACCCGGAGGAAACCCACGCCAACACGGGGAGAACATGCAAACTCCACACAGAAACACCAACTGACCCAGCCAAGGCTCGAACCTGTAGCCTTCTTGCTGTGAGGCAACAGTGCTAACCACTAAGCCACCGTGTTTCATAGCTTCAAATTGGACTGGATTTTACCGTCAAAAGATGATCACCTCGTTTACTTTTATTTGCAAATCTTTGCAGTGTTGATTGTGCTCACTTTGCGAGTGCTCCTCTCCCATTGGCGGAGGGTTGTCGTGATCCCAGTCTACAGTATCATCGTCTGTGAGCACCACGATGTGGCACTCTCGCTCTCCCTCCTGAGCACTGGAAACCATCGCCGGCAGCAACAGCTCCTCCAGAAACACCTCGAACTGCCGCCGAGCGCCGTCATTGGACAGCTCGTGCAGGAGAGCGCCTGATTGGACAGAAACACTCATGAGTTTGAGCGAATTTTGCGCAAGCGTATACAGCTGAAGACAGAATTATTCACCTTCCTGTGAATTATTGGGAAATATTTCCCAAATGATGGTTCTCAGATTCAGGAATTGTTCACAGTATGTCTGATAATATTGTTTCTTCTGAAGAAAGTCTTATTTGCTTTATTTCGGCTAGAATAAAAGCAGTTTTTAATTGTTTTAAAGCCATTTTAAGGTCAATATTATTGGCCCCTTCAGCAATATTAGTGTTGGATTGTCTCCAGAACAAACCACTGTTATACAATGACTTGCCTAATTACCCTAACTTTACCCTAATTACCCTAGTGAAGCCTTTACATGTCACTTTAAGCTGAACACTAGTGTCTTGAAGAATATCTAGACTAATATTATGTGCTGTCATCATGATGAAGAGAAAATAAATCAGTTATTAGAGATGAGTTAAAAGTATTATGTTAAGAAATATGTTAAATCTTTCATTAAACAGAAATTGGGGAATAAATATACTGGAGGGTGAATGACTCTAAGATAGAGTAGTCAACTGTAGATGTGTGTGACTCACTGAGGTCTCTGCATCTGACGGTGTTGTAGTCGAAGTTTATACACAGATAATCGCAGGCTTCGCGCAGCTCCGCCAAGGACACGCCCTCCGGACAGTGCAGGATGCCGACTCGGTAAAAATCCTGAGCAAGAGATGAAGTTACGTTAAAGAGTCATGGTCACTTTATCTTTTCTTTTATCTGAACAAAAACATGAAAGTAGTTCCGGCAGGTTTAGAGCGCATTACAGCTCCATATTTCACAGCTACAACAGTCAGAAACCCCATCAGAACACAACAGGAGGAGGAGGAGGAGATGTGGAGGACACTAGTGCTACACACAGGAGACGTTTGAGGAGGACACACACCTGACTAATTAACATACAACATCTAATCAGGGGATTTAGCAAGTGTTGTCAATATTCTTTAAGTAAAATCTGTAATGTAGGACTTTTACGTACCAGTATGATTCTGAAAATGCTGGCACCGATTCCCTCAGCGATTTCATATTCGCCTTTAGTGTTTGGCCGTGTAAAACTGTGCTGACGTGCTCGACCGAACATCCTGCGAAAACACACAAGTGATTAGGCTTCATGTTTTGCGCTTATAAAAAATATTAAGATGATCATATTCAGTACCTTCCTAGCACTGTATCCGGGTATGCTGTGAACACTGCAGGATCCACCACGAAATGAGTCCCGTCGACTACTAACGTGACCCGGTCATGTGATAGGGGGCGTGGCTGTGCAGGCCATACCCCCTTTGTGACATCAGCCCCGCCCTCTGCTCCGACTGTCATCCCTCGGGCTGCGAATGAAAGTGTTTAATCACGCTTTGATATCGTAGTAGGGCTGCACAATATATGGTTTCGGCATTGCTATATTCAACACAGGCTCATTGTGGATATGTACCCCTGTCTACATTTCTGAAAGGCACGAATTATGTAGCCAGAGGTACGTCTGGCTGCATTTTGTCTTTTAAACGAATATTACGGGGAGGTATAATGCCCCTGCTGGCTTCTGTTTATTTAAATGCTAACAGCTGTCTGATTACTACCGTGTGGGCAGCTTTTCAGGTGTTACCAGTTTGCTCAGTGGCTCGCCCTGTATGTTGGCGGACTTGGGACTGGGAGCAGAGTTAACCACGATGACTGAGTTCGTGTCCGGCGAAGAACATTTCCAGAAACCAGGTAAAACAAAAGCAAAACTAAAAACGCGGTGAATCACGGGACAGCTTTTCTTTTTTTGGATTGCTTTTGAAAACACTATGGGTTGGGTTAAGGGAAGGGGGTGGGTCAGTTAGTTGGTCAGTTGACAGCAAGCTGGTATATTGCGGCCTCTGGTGGATTTACGCAAGAAGAGGACGTGAGAGAAATTTTAGATCATCAATAAGTGAAGTTTATTTTTAAACTAATTTCGAGAGGAGCACGCACGTATGATTGACAGCAGCCGGTCCCTCATTACCTAACGCACAATCCACCAATCAGACGATTCCTAAATCACTATAAATAACCTGAGTATCTTACCTTAGCCATCTTCGTCTTGAAGAATGCCCCCTTCCACTAGTAAATTGACCAAACTAAATCGACATCATAGACAAGTGTTTAATTCAGCATACACTCTCCATAGCTATTCATAATCTACATTCACCATTATCAAGCAGGGCAGTTCTCAAGACCTACCTGAGCTCAAACTCCCTTCTCGCCCTGCAACAGGAGGAAGCCCAGGGCTCGAGGATCTCGTGGGCTCAGGGCTCTCTCCCGGGACAGCATGCCAAACAAGCTTTATAATCAGCTAAGGGTGAACTTTTGAAGCGTAAACAGCGGCCTCTAGTGGATTTGGAACAAACAAAAACTGAGCAGACGCACCTCCGGTTACACATTCGACTCTTCCCAGAAATCTAGACCTGAGTACATTTCCACAATGAGTCTGGGTTAGATATATCACAATAGTCAAGATATGCAATGTTGAGTCTGAATTATGGTTGACAAAAAGCTACAGAATTGTATTTAATTACTGTATGCATATGGAAGTTATGCATAAAAGAATATTTATCTTGCTATTAGTCCAAATATTTTCATTTCAAAGTGAAAACAAGATTATTTGACTGAGCCCAATAGCAAATAATTTAGCTTTTTAAAGGAAAAAACTCTTAACTTTGACTTATTTCTTCTGAAGGGGAAAATTTCACTTGCTCTGTTTTTTTTTTTTTTGATATTTTGAACAAGAAATTAGGCATTTTTTCCATTGTGATTATTCAATTTCTATACCTGAATACTATCAAGATTCCCCAAAAAATGGTCAAATAGAGCTATTCAAAGTGAAACTGAATTCATATTGCAGAAAAATAAAATATCGCAATATCAGTATTTTAGTATCATAGCATGTGCTTTTATACACTGTAAAACCCAACAAGTTGAGGTAACTCAAACCATTTGAGGAAATCGATTGGATCAAATCATTTAAGTTCAAAAGCTAACCCTAATGAGTGCTGTGAACTTTATCCATTTGAGTAAACAAAGCAATTTGAGCACAGTAAAACCCAGTAAATGAGGAGAACTCAAACCAACTGAGTACTGTAAAAGCCAGTAAGTTAAGGCAACTCAAACCGTTTGAGGAAACCGACTGCTTTAACCACTCGAGTTCAAAAACTAATCTATATGAGCACTGTGAACTTACTCCATTTAAGTAATGAAGTGTTTACTTAGCTCATTACCTTCAACGCTGAGTTTAAAACTCCTTTCAAATGAGTAGAATTAACCTTCAGTACATTTTGAGTTAACCACACTCATTTCATGTGATAAAGTTGACTGTTGGGTTTTACAGTGTGTGTGATTAATTGGGACAGACGTTTAGCACCTGTCGCGTGCTCCTCCGCCATGATCTTCTGGACTCCTGCAGACCTGTAAGACAGTCCATATGGTGGACATATTATTATAAACTCCTTACAAACGTCTGACTGGCCCACATTGGTCAAGCTTAACCCCACAGACACCAGTAACCCGCAACAAACCTACAGTAAACACATCATGCTGTGTAAATGTGACCTATATATACAGTTCAAGTCAGAATTATTCGCTCTCCTGTATATTTAGTCTCCCAATTTCTGTTTGATGAAGATATTTGTTTCAACACATTTCTAATCATAACAGCGTAATACCTCATCTCTAATCACTGATTTATTTTCTCTTTGTCATGATGACAGCACATAATATTAGACTAGATATTCTTCAAGACACTAGTGTTCAGCTTAAAGTGACATGTAAAGGCTTCACTAGGGTAATTAGGGTAAAGTTAGGGTAATTAGGCAAGTCATTGTATAACAGTGGTTTGTTCTGGAGACAATCCAACACTAATATTGCTGAAGGGGCCAATAATATTGAGCTTAAAAAACTGCTTTTATTCTAGCCCAAATAAGACTTTCTCCAAAAGAACAAATATTAGAGCAAATACTGTGAACATTTCCTGAATCTGTTCAACATCATTTGGGAAATATTTGAAAAGGAAAAATTCTCAGGAGGGTGAATAATTCTGACTTTAACAGTATGTGCTTTATTAAAACTACAAAACAATACTAGTTTATTTTATATTCAGTTACTTTTGAATGAAAAATGCACAGTCGAAATGGCAGACATAGTGAGATGTCTTCATTAAATTGTGCTTAATATAAACTGCTAAACGGTAATAGTTTACTGTATGTTCAATTATTTTATGAAGTGAAAAATACACCCTTGAAACGGCAAACAAAAATACATCTCAATTAAATTGTGCTTAAATAAAACTGCATAACATTTCATACACTTAAACTGTTATATTTCACTCCAAATGCCAGACATAGTGAAATGTCTGAAATAAGTTGTGCTCATGCTTAATTAAAACTGTAAAATAGTAAGAGTTTCTTATTTTAGGTTCAGTTATTTTTATTGAGTGAAATACACTCTCGAAATAACAGACAAAAATGCATCCTAATTAAATTGTGCTTAATATCTAAAACTGCATAACATTAATAGTACTAGTGTCTTATTTTGTTTATTTTACCGTTATTACTTGTACTGTTCCTGTTATTTTATACACTTAAACTTTTATGTTTCACTCCACTATGCCCACATAGTGAGATGTCTGAAATAAGTGGTGCTCAGCTCATGCTTAATTAAAACTGTAAAGGAGTAAGAGTTTCTTATTTTATGTTCAGTTAATTTTATTGAGTGAAAATGCACTCAAAATGGCAGACATCTTAATTAAACTGTGCTTAATTTGTGATTAATTCAAATGGCAAAACGGTAATAGTAACTAGTAATTATAAAATAGTACATTTTATATTTATTTTTACTGTTATTTTTTGTACTGTTACTGTTATTTCATACTGTTAAATGTTATATTTTTACAAAGACATAATGAGATTATTAATTAAATTGTCGTAATTAATACTGCAAAACACCAATTGTGTCTTATTTTACAGTATGTTCAAAACTTTTTAATGAGTGAAAATACATACTCGAAATAGCAGAATTACTGTAGTGAGAGGCTTTCCACATTTACTTTTTAAACTTTTGCAACACCAAAAAAAAAAGGCTTTTGCAAAAATGTTGTAAACAATTTATTTAAATTGAACTCAAACATAAACTAAATTGACCAATGTTTAACTTAATTTGTTTGTTAAATTAATAAATTGTTTACAACAACTCGTTTTTTGTAAATCCAAGGAATCATCTTTCAGTAGTTTTTTAGTAAATGAGAATGAGAAGAAAAAATAACAGTGATTAATAAAATAAAAATAACCTAATAAAATAATATTTCTTATTTTAACAGCATGGCTCTTTAATGTTTATCATGTTTTTGAAAAAAAAAAGTAAATGTGAAATATTACATACAAAGAATTCATAAGTTCAATTGAGGTACTACATGATCTGAGATGATGGTACTATATGTAATTTTGTTTTTACCACAGCACTAACTAATATTAATATAAATTAATTAACCGATTTAGCCCTTTTACTCCTAACAAACCGTTATCAAAAATAGCCGTTAAAACCGTTATTAAAATTAACCAAGTTTAAATTTTACTATGGTAACCACACATCAACAATTGATTTACTGCATTAACCATATACTTTAACCATAAACTTTGCACTTTAAACTGTAGAAATACAAATATAATCGATTTATCGAAAACAAAATGGTTATTAAAGTTTAACTGTGGTTAATTTTCATAACAACAAGCAACTAGATTAAACAAATGATAACAATAGTCTATTCGAGCAGAGTAAGAGCTCAGGAAAGAAAACGGACACCGTTTTCTAACTAACATTAACAAATTAGGAAAACACTAATTATTGTATTTTTAAATGAGTTAAATTATCACTTACCAGTGCGTCTGCTTTCAAAACAAATCCTCCTGGAGTGCTGCAGGAAGCGCGCGGATTAACTGGTAATCCAATAAAAGCTGACGTGAGGCGCATGGCGGGAAGATCTCTCTGAGGGATGATTTACCACAGCGGTTTAAACGAGTCAAAGTTGACAAGTTTAGATTAAAGTTGCCAACAAACATGGATAAATGTTTGTGCTAGTGCTAGACTTTTGCTTGACTGATAAGATTTTTAATAATTAAATTTTTAATTACAAGTAAATACTTTGACAAACATGATGAAGAACAGGTAAGTTGTCCATAAAACAATACAGAGTATGTGGAGAAATATAAAGTTTGGTAACACATTTGTATTATTTAAAAAAATCGAACTAAAATAAAATCACTGATTTGTTATTTAGCGTTAGCACATTTAAAAAAGACATTATATAGTTTACACATGGAGTATTTGTTTATGGAGTGTTTAATTGAGTTCCCAATTGCCATATGCTGTTATTAGATGGTTATTATTAGGATTCCTGTGAAATTGCAATTATTTTTCAAATATTTCCCAAGTGACGGAAATTTTAGAAGTAGTATCTTGCAAAATATTTTATGTACTGTCATCGAAAAAAAACAAAGGAAATTAGTTATTCGAAATAAGCTAAAATGATTATGTTTAAAAATGTGTTGAAAACATCTCAGCACTTGGGAAAATTTGGAAAATAATCGAAAGTCCACAGGAGGGCTGATGTATTTGCATTCGACTGTATATCACAGTGCTTTAAAGCAACAATAATCACTTTAAAGCCACTTTTTTAGCCAGATACATTTAGTGACAGACTGTTAAACTATGAGGTTCACATTTGCATTGTACAGAGATAAAAATATACAATTTAAGCAAAAAAAAAAAACCTTGATATATTGGAAACTGAGTGTTAATTTTAGCAATTTAGTAATTAGTAGGCCCACCCGGAATCTGCGCACACAGAATTCTGCAGATTTTTAGCCCATCATTAATTCTGTTTATTTACTTGAGTAAATGTGTGTAAATCTAAATTTATTCAGTTTTTAAATTAATTTCAGTAATATTATTGACTAATGTGAAAATGTTCATCTGATTTTTGTACAATGCAGTTTGAACACTGAAAATGTTTTTTCAAAGACGATTCCTTGGATTTATTCTATTTTTTACGTTAAGTGGTTGTAAACAATTTATTTGGGCTAAATTTAAACAAACAAATTAAGTTGAACATTATTACACTTAATTTGTTTGTTTAAATTCAACACAAATAAATTGTTTGCAACAGTTCTGCATGCAACACTTTTTTCAGTGCAGTAATATTTTCTGTCCTTTACTAGATATATTATGTCAAACTTGCTTTTTTTAATAAATAAAGTGGATCTAATTGGATTTGCATTTTAAATATTGAATAAAAGTTAAAAAGGTTTTTTTTTTCACATATTAAAGTTTTAGTTACGATACTCCCAAAATAATTCCGCAGAAATCCGCAGATTTTTACCAAAATTTTTTGCAGAAAACGTCAGCAGAATCCGTCTGGCCCTAGTAATTAGATTAGTGTTGTTATCTAGAAATCTGTATTCTGATATTTTTAAATACTTTTGGCTTATAAAACAGTCCTCACAGTTATGTTGTTAGCTGCGTTTCCATCCACCTATTTTATGTGCATTATGGAATAGTGTGTCATTAATGTTGGTCTGCAGATTTAAATGTGTGTGTGAGGTTTTGCATTGTGTCAGATGTGAAATGTTGTTGTGCTGATAGTAAAGGCCTCAGTCCTCCGTCTGTCCGTCATCACAGTGCTTCAGTATTCTTCTTCTATTATTATTCCCTCCAGAACTGTCTGCGTTCCCATCTCACGCCTCTGGAAGCCACCACATTCACCTTGTTCATTTTGTTTGGTCTTAGTCTTCTGAGGCGCAGCTCTATTCGCTAATGTTTCATGCCATATTCCAGTTTTGTGCATGAATCTAATTCACATTTTTGGATGGAAACACAGCTAACATGTCTTTGATGAAGGTTAGACATGGCAGTGTGTAATGTCTGAATGAGAGGTCTCCATCTTCTTCTTTCTGAGCACACATTGTCCTTTATGTTGATTGAGTATGGCTGCTGATTTTCTCTCCAGCTCTTGCAGATCCAGATGAAGGGCCGCTGCCATCTCAGACTTTGTCACGGACACAAAGCGCCAGTCACTGGCCAGACTCTCCAGACCTCCAGAGGTCAGAACCTGAGGAACCAAACCAGCGGTCTCATTTATAAACGTGTCGTACACACACAAACAAGGGGTGTAAATGTGTGTACGCCCAGCCTGATCTCACAAGAAAACGTAAGTATTTTACGTTTTGGCAGTTTAGTGGCTAATTCGTACGAATTCGTACGAGTTCAGTCGTAATAAATTGTACGATTTTAAAAAGGAGGCGTGGCACCTTACCCCACCCCTAAACCCAACCGTCATTGGGGGATGAGCAAATCGTACTAAAATGTACGAATTAGATCGTACGAATTCGTACGAATTAGCCACTAAATGAAAAAGTTACGAATTGCTGTGAGATTGTGTTGGTACACCACTTCCCACGCAAAAGTTACTTGACAAGAAAATGTGCGCTGCTGTAAGTAAACATATTTAACCTAAATATAAACTTCATTGAAGCACTTTAAATCATGAGCTATAATCATCAGTAAATACATTACAGTTTATTCTGTTGTGTGTTCACTTTTAGGAAGGTTTCTATGCATTTTATAAATCATAAACATAAATCATAAACAGCATAAACCACGGCGAATGAAGTTCTGCACAAGACTTTTGGCCAGCGGAGAAATTAAAATGGTCGTGCCCAACTGAGTCTGGTTCTCTCAAGGTTTTTTTTCTTCACTCCCATCAGGTGAAGTTTTTTTTCCCTCTCCGCTGTCGCCACTGCCTCGCATGGTTCAGGATTGGTAGAGCTACGCATCGTTGAATTTGCTCTTCAGTGTTTGAACTCTCAGTAATGATTAAATCACACTGAACAGAGCTAAACTGAACTGAACTGAACTTAAACACTAAAACCTGAACCACACTGTTCCAGTTACTATGACCATTTATGTGAAGCTGCTTTGACACAATCTACATTGTAAAAGCGCTATACAAATAAAGCTGAATTGAATTGAATTGAATTGAAATCAGACCCCTGGTGAATGTGTGAAGGATGAAGACGGGTTTATAATTCTGACATCCATGAAGGTTTTTCTCACCTGTTGGATGAGGAACTCGGCTGCGCTCGCTGGACTATGCAGTCGGGATGCACTGATGCATGCTGGGAAATGTGGTTCACATCTACTGTACAGATAGATTAGCAGTTGTTACCACAAAATTAAAAAAAAAAATTCTCACTTGTTATAATTCAGTTATTGTGTTTGATGTTGTTTATTTTCTTAAAATGCCTACCATTTGTTATTGTGATAGTTGAAAGAATTAAATAAAAAGTAATTTGTTAATTTAAATTGAATAACTTTGACAACTGATGGACACAGAAACAAGCAAAAATTGAATTCAATTGCAGAAACAATGTGGTTTATATATCAGTGTTGTTGTTTTGTGTTTGTTGGTAGTGGTGTTGTTGGTGTTGTTGGTATCAGTGTTGTTGTTTGTGTTGGTGTATTTAATTGTGTTGTCGATATCAGTGTTGTTGTTTGTGTTTGTTGGTAGTGGTGTTGTTTGTGTTGGTGTTGTTTGTAATTGTGTTGTTGAAATCAGTGTTGTTGTTTGTGTTTGTTGGTAGTGGTGTTGTTTGTGTTGGTGTTGTTTGTAATTGTGTTGTTGAAATCAGTGTTGTTGGTGTTTTTTGGTAGTGGTGCTGTTTGTAATTGTTTTGTTGGTAGCAGTGTTGTTGTTTGTGTTTGTTGGTAGTGATGTTGTTTGTAATTGTGTTGTTGGTATCAGTGTTGTTGTTTGTTGGTGGTGGTGTTGTTTGTGTTGGTGTTGTTGGTATCAGTGTTGTTGTTTGTGTTTGTTGATAGTGGTGTTGTTTGTGTTGGTGTTGTTGGTATCAGTGTTGTTGTTCGTGTTTGTTAGTGTTGGTGTTGTTGGTATTAGTGTTGTTGGTGTTGTTGGTATCAGTGTTGTTGTTTGTGTTTGTTGATAGTGGTGTTGTTTGTGTTGGTGTTGTTGGTATCAGTGTTGTTGTTTGTGTTTGCTGGTGTTGTTGGTGTCAGTGTTGTTGTTTGTGTTTGTTGATAGTGGTGGTGTTGGTATCAGTGTTGTTGTTTGTGTTTGTTGATAGTGGTGTTGTTTGTGTTGGTGTTGTTGGTATCAGTGTTGTTGTTTGTGTTTGTTGGTGTTGTTGCTATCAGTGTTGTTGTTTGTGTTTGTTGATAGTGGTGTTGTTGGTATCAGTGTTGTTGTTTGTGTTTGTTGATAGTGGTGTTGTTGGTATCAGTGTTGTTGTTTGTGTTTGTTGGTAGTGGTGTTGTTTGTGTTGGTGTTGTTGGTATCAGTGTTGTTGTTTGTGTTTGTTGATAGTGGTGGTGTTGATGTCAGTGTTGTTGTTTGTGTTTGTTGGTGTTGTTGGTATCAGTGTTGTTGTTGTTTGTGTTTGTTGGTAGTGGTGTTGTTTGTGTTGATGTTGTTGGTATCAGTGTTGTTGGTATCAGTGTTGTTGTTTGTGTTTGTTGGTAGTGGTGTTGTTTGTGTTGGTGTTGTTGGTATCAGTGTTGTTGTTTGTGTTTGTTGATAGTGGTGGTGTTGATGTCAGTGTTGTTGTTTGTGTTTGTTGGTGTTGTTGGTATCAGTGTTGTTGTTGTTTGTGTTTGTTGGTAGTGGTGTTGTTTGTGTTGATGTTGTTGGTATCAGTGTTGTTGTTTGTGTTTGTTGGTGGTGGTGGTGTTTGTGTTTGTTGGTGTTGTTGGTATCAGTGTTGTTGTTTGTGTTTGTTGGTAGTGGTGTTGTTTGTGTTGGTGTTGTTGGTATCAGTGTTGTTGTTTGTGTTTGTTGGTAGTGGTGTTGTTTGTGTTGGTGTTGTTGGTATCAGTGTTGTTGTTTGTGTTTGTTGGTAGTGGTGTTGTTTGTGTTGGTGTTGTTAGTATCAGTGTTGTTGGTATCAGTGTTGTTGTTTGTGTTTGTTGATAGTGGTGTTGTTTGTGTTGGTGTTGTTAGTATCAGTGTTGTTGGTATCAGTGTTGTTGTTTGTGTTTGTTGGTAGTGGTGTTGTTTGTGTTGGTGTTGTTGGTATCAGTGTTGTTGTTTGTGTTTGTTGGTAGTGGTGTTGTTTGTGTTGGTGTTGTTAGTATCAGTGTTGTTGGTATCAGTGTTGTTGTTTGTGTTTGTTGATAGTGGTGTTGTTTGTGTTGGTGTTGTTAGTATCAGTGTTGTTGGTATCAGTGTTGTTGTTTGTGTTTGTTGGTAGTGGTGTTGTTTGTGTTGGTGTTGTTAGTATCAGTGTTGTTGGTATCAGTGTTGTTGTTTGTGTTTGTTGGTAGTGGTGTTGTTTGTGTTGGTGTTGTTAGTATCAGTGTTGTTGGTATCAGTGTTGTTGTTTGTGTTTGTTGATAGTGGTGGTGTTGATATCAGTGTTGTTGTTCGTGTTTGTTGGTGTTGTTGGTATCAGTGTTGTTGTTTGTGTTTGTTGATAGTGGTGTTGTTGGTATCAGTGTTGTTGTTTGTGTTTGTTGATAGTGGTGTTGTTTGTGTTGGTGTTGTTGGTATCAGTGTTGTTGTTTGTGTTTGTTGGTGTTGTTGGTATCAGTGTTGTTGTTTGTGTTTGTTGATAGTGGTGTTGTTGGTATCAGTGTTGTTGTTTGTGTTTGTTGATAGTGGTGTTGTTGGTATCAGTGTTGTTGTTTGTGTTTGTTGATAGTGGTGTTGTTGGTATCAGTGTTGTTGTTTGTGTTTGTTGATAGTGGTGGTGTTGATGTCAGTGTTGTTGTTTGTGTTTGTTGGTGTTGTTGGTATCAGTGTTGTTGTTGTTTGTGTTTGTTGGTAGTGGTGTTGTTTATGTTGGTGTTGTTGGTATCAGTGTTGTTGTTGTTTGTGTTTGTTGGTAGTGGTGTTGTTTATGTTGGTGTTGTTGGTATCAGTGTTGTTGTTGTTTGTGTTTGTTGGTAGTGGTGTTGTTTGTGTTGATGTTGTTGGTATCAGTGTTGTTGGTATCAGTGTTGTTGTTTGTGTTTGTTGATAGTGGTGTTGTTTGTGTTGGTGTTGTTGGTATCAGTGTTGTTGTTCGTGTTTGTTAGTGTTGGTGTTGTTGGTATTAGTGTTGTTGGTGTTGTTGGTATCAGTGTTGTTGTTTGTGTTTGTTGATAGTGGTGTTGTTTGTGTTGGTGTTGTTGGTATCAGTGTTGTTGTTTGTGTTTGCTGGTGTTGTTGGTGTCAGTGTTGTTGTTTGTGTTTGTTGATAGTGGTGGTGTTGGTATCAGTGTTGTTGTTTGTGTTTGTTGGTAGTGGTGTTGTTTGTGTTGGTGTTGTTGCTATCAGTGTTGTTGTTTGTGTTTGTTGATAGTGGTGTTGTTGGTATCAGTGTTGTTGTTTGTGTTTGTTGATAGTGGTGTTGTTGGTATCAGTGTTGTTGTTTGTGTTTGTTGGTAGTGGTGTTGTTTGTGTTGGTGTTGTTGGTATCAGTGTTGTTGTTTGTGTTTGTTGATAGTGGTGGTGTTGATGTCAGTGTTGTTGTTTGTGTTTGTTGGTGTTGTTGGTATCAGTGTTGTTGTTGTTTGTGTTTGTTGGTAGTGGTGTTGTTTGTGTTGATGTTGTTGGTATCAGTGTTGTTGGTATCAGTGTTGTTGTTTGTGTTTGTTGGTAGTGGTGTTGTTTGTGTTGGTGTTGTTGGTATCAGTGTTGTTGTTTGTGTTTGTTGGTAGTGGTGTTGTTTGTGTTGGTGTTGTTGGTATCAGTGTTGTTGTTTGTGTTTGTTGGTAGTGGTGTTGTTTGTGTTGGTGTTGTTAGTATCAGTGTTGTTGGTATCAGTGTTGTTGTTTGTGTTTGTTGATAGTGGTGTTGTTTGTGTTGGTGTTGTTAGTATCAGTGTTGTTGGTATCAGTGTTGTTGTTTGTGTTTGTTAGTAGTGGTGTTGTTTGTGTTGGTGTTGTTAGTATCAGTGTTGTTGGTATCAGTGTTGTTGTTTGTGTTTGTTGGTAGTGGTGTTGTTTGTGTTGGTGTTGTTAGTATCAGTGTTGTTGGTATCAGTGTTGTTGTTTGTGTTTGTTGATAGTGGTGGTGTTGATATCAGTGTTGTTGTTCGTGTTTGTTGGTGTTGTTGGTATCAGTGTTGTTGTTTGTGTTTGTTGATAGTGGTGTTGTTGGTATCAGTGTTGTTGTTTGTGTTTGTTGATAGTGGTGTTGTTTGTGTTGGTGTTGTTGGTATCAGTGTTGTTGTTTGTGTTTGTTGGTGTTGTTGGTATCAGTGTTGTTGTTTGTGTTTGTTGATAGTGGTGTTGTTGGTATCAGTGTTGTTGTTTGTGTTTGTTGATAGTGGTGTTGTTGGTATCAGTGTTGTTGTTTGTGTTTGTTGATAGTGGTGTTGTTGGTATCAGTGTTGTTGTTTGTGTTTGTTGATAGTGGTGGTGTTGATGTCAGTGTTGTTGTTTGTGTTTGTTGGTGTTGTTGGTATCAGTGTTGTTGTTGTTTGTGTTTGTTGGTAGTGGTGTTGTTTATGTTGGTGTTGTTGGTATCAGTGTTGTTGTTGTTTGTGTTTGTTGGTAGTGGTGTTGTTTATGTTGGTGTTGTTGGTATCAGTGTTGTTGTTGTTTGTGTTTGTTGGTAGTGGTGTTGTTTGTGTTGATGTTGTTGGTATCAGTGTTGTTGGTATCAGTGTTGTTGTTTGTGTTTGTTGTTAGTGGTGTTGTTTGTGTTGGTGTTGTTGGTATCAGTGTTGTTGGTATCAGTGTTGTTGTTTGTGTTTGTTGGTAGTGGTGTTGTTTGTGTTGGTGTTGTTGGTATCAGTGTTGTTGTTTGTGTTTGTTGGTAGTGGTGTTGTTTGTGTTGGTGTTGTTGGTATCAGTGTTGTTGTTTGTGTTTGTTGGTAGTGGTGTTGTTTGTGTTGGTGTTGTTGGTATCAGTGTTGTTGGTATCAGTGTTGTTGGTATCAGTGTTGTTGTTTGTGTTTGTTGGTAGTGGTGTTGTTTGTGTTGGTGTTGTTAGTATCAGTGTTGTTGGTATCAGTGTTGTTGTTTGTGTTTGTTGGTAGTGGTGTTGTTTGTGTTGGTGTTGTTGGTATCAGTGTTTTTGGTGTTTTGTTATTTTCACCTGTGTCTGCGTCTGTTGTTGTTATTGGTGTTGTTGTTGTTGGCATGGTAACTGGCGTATGTGGTCTCCGTCCTGTCCGCTCTGCTATCTGCGAGCTGTAGGGGTCTCTGGCTGGTCACCTGTGAGTAGGCATGGGATAACCGGTTTCACCGCGGTTTGGAAAAGTCAAGGTTTTAAAATGACTGAAATTTTCTGTTATACCGTTCCAACGGTATATGCTTGTTTTTTTTATAGCTACTTTATATAGTTTTAGAGCAGTAATTGCAATACCCTGATATTTTATTCAAGGTTATCATACTGTCAGAATCTTATACCGGCCCACGCCTACCTGTGCTGCCCCGGTTCCTCTCTCCATGCTGAACGGATCCACATGGTTTCCAAACAGACCTCCAGCACGCTGTTAAAGAGGAGAACAGAGAGAGAAATGAGATGACTCTGCTTTTCTCCATCACTCCATCATCTCTGATCTGCACCCACCCTATAGATGCTCTCCTCTCCGGACTCCTCCATCGCTCTGTCCATCTCCTCGTCATTAAGGAGGTCTCCAGAAATGGCTCTCTGGAGTTCAGGAGCCGCCTCCTCCTCGATGCTCCTCAGACCCGCCTGGAGAAACACAGGTCAGGGCCCAATGACTAAATATAATAATATTATAATATTAAAAAACACAATTTTAAAGCTGCAAGAGCTTCATTCTGATTGGCTGATGAGCACTCTGAGGTGTTTGGTTATTGACAACATCTCAACAGTGGATTTAACATTGGGAACCGGAGTATAACCAGAATAATGCACTGCAGGCTGCTGGATTATCAGAAAATAATGCACTTCTGATGTGTTTTAATAACTCAGTGGTTTAAAGTCAAATATTCTTTACTTATGACTAGTCCTTTATATACAGAGCACTGAAACAAATAGTAAAATTGGTCCAAAAAATGTTAGATTATTTATTTTCTACAATGATTTAACATCTGACCTGGATCTCTGTGGTGTTTTTATTCTTCTTGCTCGGTCGGTATCCGTAATATTCCTCCTGTCTCTTCATGAACTTCCGGAAGTGGTCCTGGATCAGAAACGTGGCGTAGAACTTGCCCACTGTCACCTCGTCATCTGTGATTCAGGCCATGTTTGATCAAGCTAATGCTATTGCATGCTATTAATGTTTTCTTTGTATCTCAGGTTCATTTAGAGGTTATTTTTTATCGTTTCCTTTGTATTTCAGCTTCATTTATGGCAGATCTCACCTCCGAGTGCTGGAATGACCTGGTCGAGCAGTTTCATACTGGTGCGTTTCCAGATCTTCTTAATAATTGCACGCAGCTCTTCATTCGCCTGCTCGAAATTACCTGAAGGATGGAAATATCAGGCTTTAATATGCAGCCATTAAAGTGTAAATTGGTGCAGCAATAGTTCACATAGCAAAGAAACTGTCTGTCATATTTAAAACAAGAATCATTTGACGATGGACTCTATTCAGGGATTATTGTTTGGTAGACACATCAAAATTGTGACGAATTATCGTAAATCAAGAAAATTCCATGTATTAATACAACAAAATGACATACTAAAAGGTTTTAAATAGAAATACCTTGCTTGTTGAATCAGTAATCTTCATTTAAATCATAAATCATAAAAAAAATCAAGAAGAGTTTACTGTAAGGTCTCGTTTGTTGACATTTGAAGTGTTGATTCTTCTGAACGAATCAATCAGAAGAATTTGTATTCTAGAAAAGCTCTTAAAAATCATCTTAAAAAATGTCTTAAAGTAAAGATAACTAAAAAAAACTACTTGTAGATTTTTTTATTATTTTTTTCTCAAAGTCATACAACTAATTAGGAATGCACTCAAGTGAAGATTCTGAATCCAAAAATTCTGGATGTACTTGGTGGAAAACCGAAACCAAAAATGCTTCGTAATATTCATTCATTCATTTTCCTTCAGCTTAGTCCCTTATTTATCAGGGTTCGCCACAGCGAACATATGTTTTACGCAGCGGATGCCCTTCCAGCCGCAACACAGTACTGGGAAACCCCCATACACACTCACATTCACACAATTCCCCAATAGCGCATGTGTTTGGACTGTGGAGAAACCCACGCCAACACGGGGAGAACATGCAAACTCCACACAGAAACGCCAACTGACCCATCTGGGACTCTGTCCAGCGACCTTCTTGCTGTGAGGCCACAGTGCTAACCACTGAGCCACCGTGCCACCGCATTTGTTGACATTATAACATTGTATTTGCTAACACAAACCAGCCAAACTCAATAAATAATATGTATGAAGTAGTTAACTGATGGTATGTAACAGAAGAAACATTACTGTACAGGTTACCAAGCATAATTTTAACAGTATATATTAGTTAAATGTGAATTTAATTAAAATAATTAAATGTGACCTCAAACCTTCAGTTTTAATCTTCAGTCCCGTTCTGACCAGAGCGAAGAGTGTGGCGTTAAACGTTACGGTTCCGTCGCTGTTCAAGGGCATATTCATGGAAATCAGTCTCTGCAAACACAACATTAAAATCCCTTAAACGGTTAAACATTTTCACACTACTATGGTTAATGAATGCTTGATTCTGATTGGCTGGTGAGCGTTCTAAGGCGAGTCGTTGTTTTCAGATAAAGATAAACACATAAAGTAGTTCCGGCAGGTTTTGAGCATCATTGCACTGCGTAATTCATTCATTAATTTTCCTTTAGCTTAGTCCCTTTATTGATCTGGGGTCACCGCAGCAGAATGAACCAACTTATCCAGCATGTTTTATGCAGCAGATGCCCTTCCAACTGCAACCCATCACTGGAAAACACCCATACACACTCAATCACACACATACACTACGGACAATCCCCTGTAGCTATTTTAGCTTATATAGCTCCCCTATTTATCTAACCAACCTTCTGTCTCGCTACAATCCAACTCGCTCTTAAGATCTCAAAACTCAGGGCTTCTGGTAGCACCTAGTATAGCAAAGTCAAGTAAAGGAGGTCGAGCCTTCTCCTTTTATGGCTCCTACACTCTGGAATAGCCTTCCTGATAACATCTGAGGCTCAGACACGCTCTCTCAGTTCAACACTAGATTAAAGACCTATCTGTTTAGTAAAGCATACACTCAATGCATCACCTAGCGGGTTCCACACAGACTTCTGCATCTTCTTTATATACACTATGAACAGCAGCTACGCTAATTATTCTCTTTATTCTCCATTTCCACCTGGGGATACTCATCCCGAGGCCCTCAGATTATGCGGAGTCACTGATTGGATCCAAGACCAGCGACGTGATGATCCCAAGGTGTCCATATCCGGGACCAGGCAGTATCCTGAGCTGCTGCTGCTCTGGTGGTCATGGGGGATTCCAGTGACGCTCCAGGGACAGATGAGTCTTCACTGAGGTCCAGCTTCCAGCCTCCACCGCTGAGACTGAAGCTCTGTACTAGACTTTTGGCCAGCGGAGAAATTAAAATGGTCGTGTCGAACTGAGTCTGATTCTCTCAAGGTTTTTTTTCTTCACTCTCCTATCGGTGAAGTTTTTTTTCCCTCTCCGCTGTCACCTCTGGTTTGCATGGTTCATGATCTGTAGAGCTCGATGAATTTGCTCTTCAGTGTTTGGACTCTCAGTATAGCGCATGTGTTACTGTGGGGGGGAAACCCTATGTTAACACGGGAAGAACATGCTAACTCCACACAGAAATGCCAACTGACTCAGCCGAGGCTCAAACCAGTGATCTTCTTGCTGTCAGGCGAGGCAATTTTTTTGCAATAATTAGTTTCAGCAATATTTTAAGTAAAAACTTGAGATCAGCACTGCCCCTATACGGCGCCATTAAAGCGCACTATTCAAAGTGAAAGTCTGAGGAAAAAATAATCGTTATTTAAAAGTGATTTCAGCACCCTATTCATAGCAGATCCCTGATGTGCAATACAGAACTACACAATACAACTATTATCTATACATAAACGGTAAAAACATGCTGGGTTCCATGTAAGAAATCAACTCAACTTATTCGTTTTTACAAATTTAAGTGGATTGTTCGTAAAATAATTAAGTTGTGCCAAAAAAAACCTCAAGCATTGTGTTATTTCAGCTCATTTTAAACAAATAGGTGGACTGAACACTGAATCACTCTCTGGTGTTTGGTTATTGTCAGATAAAGGCACAGCTAAAGTAGTTCCGGCAGGTTTACAGCGCATTACAGCTCCATATCACTCCGCTGAATGATTAGAGTTATTTCAGAGCAGAGACAGTCAGAAATCACATCAGAACACAACAGACGGAGGAGAAGTGGAGGACACTAGTGCTACACGGGAGACGTTAGAGGAGGACAACTGACTAATAAACTCTCAACATACAACATCTCAGCAGTAGGTTTAGCATTGGGAACCAGAGTATAACCAGAATAATGCATTCACTCCATTGAATGATTAGAAAATAATGCACACACATCACTACTTTTTAATGATTTAACAACCTGTACTCTGTTATTTTTCATGTATAAGTGTGTGTGTGTGTGTGTGTGTGTGTGTGTGTGTGTGTGTGTGTGTGTGTGTGTGTGTGACCTTGCAGGCGACCCGATGAGGACAGAATTTTCCGAATCCGAGCGGAGGCTGTATTCTCCTCAGCAGCGTCACCACGTCCAGGTGTTTTATGCGGCCCCTGCAGAACATCACATGAGTGAGACTCATTTACACTCAGCCGGAGCTTCTTTCTGCCACAGAATAAAATGATGAACAAGGTGATGGAGACTTTCAATTGAGAGATCCCTCATTAAACTCTTATAAAAGTGATAATAATATAATAGTTCCTCTATAAATCTCACAATTTCACTCTGGGAATTCAGTTTTTTTCATTCTTGCAATCTGTACTTAATTAATCTTTTTTTTTTTTTTTTTTTTTACAAAATTTTGACAGAATTTTTTTCAGATTTATGCATGTATATCTTGCAATTATCACTTTTTAAAGATCTGTTATGAATATTTTTCATTTCATAAATAATAATATGAAAATTGGTTTTAAAATGTAACAAAGTAATATGTATTTTTCCAGCACTCTCACAAATCAGACTTTATAGTTATTTTTTTTTTCCATGGTGGAAATAAGTTTTCATATAAATCATCCTGAAACCAAAATGGACAATATTTGCTTTCTTAAAACACATTCTTGGTATTATAATGCAAGCTAAATATGAAACACAAAATTCTTTCAAAAATCTTTCACCTTTCTTCACCTTTAAAATATATGATCAATCCCTATTTATTTAAATAAAAGTACATTGTTCCCCTCATTGAATAACATTGTAAAAAGTGTTGTGGTTGTCATTTTCTATGCATTTTAAAGCCGTCTGCAGTAGTGTAGTTTATCTTACGTGGCCTCGGGGTCGTATTCAGCCCAGATCTTCTTAAACTCGTCTAAATGTTGCGGACCCAGAATCGACCAATCGCGGGTCAGATAGTCGAAGTTGTCCATGATCACAGCGACAAACAAGTTTATGATCTGCAAGAGAGCGCATTCAGCATTCAACATTACTTTCGTGTACAAAAACATTAGTAGCCACTAATCAAACTTGTTAGATTACACATTTATGCTAATGTGCTCTGAGCTACTTTTGGATTACATTTAGATTACTTTTAGAGTAGTGTAATTTGACTATTTTTAGAATACATTTAGATTACTTTATGGTAGTGTAATCTGACAACTTTTGGATTGCATTTAGATTACTTTTATAGTATTGTAATCACACTACTTTTGGATTACATTTAGGTTGCTTTTATGGTAGTGTAATCTGACCTATCTTTGGATTACATTTAGATTACTTTTATGATAGTGTAATCTGACTACTTTTGGATTATTTTTACATTACTTTTATTGTAGTGTAATCTAACTATTTTTGGAATACATTTAGATTACTTTAGTATAATTGACAACTTTTGGATTACATTGAGATTACTTTTTGGTAGTGTAATCAGACTACTTTTGGCATAAATTTAGATTACGTTTATGGTAGCGTAATCTGACTACCTTTGAATTACATTTAGCTTACTTTATCATAGAGTTATTTGACTACTTTTGGGTTAAATTTACATTGCTTGTATCGTAGCACTATCTGACTACATTTGGATTACATTTAGATTACTTTTATGATGAAATAATCTGACAACCTTTGAATTTCATTTAGATTACTTTATCATTGAGTAATTTGAATACTTTTGGATTACATTTAGATTACTTTTATGGTAGTGTAATGTGGCTACTTTTGGATTACATTTAGATTACTTTTATAGGAGTGTGATCTGATTACTTTTGGATTACATTTAGATTACTTTATCATAGAGTAATTTGACTACTTTTGGATTACACTTAGATTACTTTTGTGGGAGTGTGATCTGATTACTTTTGGATTACATTTAGATTACTTTTATGGGAGTGTGATCTGATTACTTTTGGATTACATTTAGATTACTTTATCATAGAGTAATTTGACTACTTTTGGATTACATTTAGATTACTTTTATCGTAGTGTAATCTGTCTACCTTTGGATTACATTTAGATTATATTAGTGTAATCTGACTACATTTAGATGTAAAAAATAATTTACTCTGATTACAACTACTTGATTTCTGGAACTTCATTATGTAATCCAGATTACACGTAATACAATATTACCCAGCATCTTTGCATGTATGAAGCGATACTCACTAGAAAAGCACAGAGCATGTAAAAGCTCATGAAGTAGAGGATGGCGAATCCAGATCCACACGTGTACTCTTCTCCGGGCAGATATTCTGACTTTGGGTCGCATCGCTGACCGTATAAACAACCCAACATGATCTCATGCCAGCCTTCACCTGTGGCACACCTGTTAACACACACCAGAATTTACTGCACTGTAAAAAATGAAAACGTCAACAAATTAAACCTAATAGAACTCAGTTTTTTCGAATGTAGTTTTCATTAATAAATTAAGTTGAAAAAATGTCTTTCTTTTAGGTGTAACAAGCTGAAGTAACATGTTTAAGTTGATCCAGTTTTATTTTTAAGTGTAGAGATGCATCAATCGATGGAAAAGAAATCTGAATTGTACTTTATTGTGCTAAATGCGCATTCAGTAACTGCTATTTTCTCTTAATTACTAAATTCAGCTGATTTCTTTTCTAGACTTGCATATAAACTGCATTGCATTGGATTTTATAGAAAGTTTTACTCTTGTGGTTTGAATCTTGTGATGTTTTCAAGATTAAATATAAAAATACTGTTACAATAAATGCTGTCATAACAATGAAAGACATCATCAGACCACAGCTATAACAATAAAGATGTAGAGAAATGATGTCATAACTTAATCACTTTCTGAACACTGTTAAAGGCGCCACCTACTGGAAATCATTGAATTTGCACCTATGTTCAGTCTGTCTACTGTTTTTGTTTCATACAGGTTATGTAGCAGAATTTTAGAAAGCTAAATGTCATAATGTGTTTAGTTACGTTTTGAAATTAAAATAGCAATTTATAAAAACATACAAAAAATTCTGATATTTATTGGAATCAACCAATTTGCTGGTGTAAAAAATGATCCATGATACATCATGATCGGTGCGTCTTCACAAACTTTCTTATTTACGAATTTATTAAAGCGTTTGCACTTCTATGGTAGCGTAATCTGACAACTTTTAGATTACATTTAGATTACTTTTATGTTAGTGTAATCTGACTACTTTTGGATTACATTTAGATTACTTTTATGATAGTGTAATAAGACTACTTTTGGATTACATTTAGATTACTTTTATGATACCATAATCTGACTACTTTTGGATTACATTTAGATTAGTTTTATGATACCATAATCTGACTAATTTTGGATTACATTTAGATTACTTTTATGATATTGTAATAAGACTACTTTTGGATTACATTTAGATTACTTTTATGATACCGTAATCTGACTAATTTTGGATTACATTTAGATTTTATGATAGCGTAATCAGACAACTTTTGGATTACACTTAGTTTACTTTTATGATAGTGTAATCTGACAACTTTTGGATTACATTTAGAATACTTTTATGATACCGTAATCTGACTGCTTTTGGATTACACCTAGCTTAATTTTACAGTAGCGTAATCTCACTACTTTTTGATTACAGTTAGATTAATTCCATCGTACTGTAATCGGACTACTTTTGCATTAATTTAGATTACTTTTAAGATGTTGTAATCTGACTATTGGATTACATTGAGATTATTTTATGGTAGCGTAATCTGACTTCTTTTGGATTACATTTAGATTACTTTTATGGTTGTGTAATCAGACTACTTTTGGGTTACATTTAGATTACTTTTATGGTTGTGTAATCAGACTACTTTTGGATTACATTTAAATTACTTTTACGATAGCGTGATCTGACTATTGGATTACATTTAGATTACTTCATGGTAGCATAATCTCACTACTTCGGATTGAATTTAGATTACCTTTATGTTAGTGTAATCTGACTACTTTTGGATTACACCTAGCTTAATTTTACAGTAGCGTAATCTCACTACTTTTGAATTACAGTTAGATTAATTCCATGGTAGTGTAATCGGACTACTTTTGCATTAATTTAGATTACTTTTAAGATATTGTAATCTGACTATTGGATTACATTGAGATTATTTTATGGTAGCGTAATCTGACTTCTTTTGGATTACATCTAGATTACTTTTATGGTTGTGTAATCAGACTACTTTTGGATTACATTTAGATTACTTTTACGATAGCGTAATCTGACTATTGGATTACATTTAGATTACTTCATCTTACTACTTTTAGATCGAATTTAGATTCCTTTATGTTAGTGTAATCTGACTATTTTTGGATTATATTTAGATTACTCTGATAATACATCTTGATTGGTGCATCTCCAGTCTTTGCAAACATTCTTATGAATGAATTCAGCAAATCGTTCGCACTTCATACCGGAACAGCAGTAAAACGGCTTGAGGAAATGTCTGGAAGTTGTTGTTACGGTTGATTATGGTGCCATCTAGTAAAGCAATTTTGCCAAACACCTGACAGGAGAAGACAGCCATGTTATTATGTAGTGTAACGTTAAATAAATCATAACTATTGTGCATATTTTACCTGCATCCCAATGACGGCGTATATAAAGAAGAGCATAACGATGAGGAGAGCCACGTATGGCAAAGCCTGAAAAACACACCAACTTTTAAAACACATTTCAATCATGCGCATTTCGTTAAAATGAGACATTTTCCTGCCTAGCATTCGTCTGTATATTCATATAATCAATAAACATGAATAATATCAGTTTATAAGATCAATTTTCTATTAAAAATGTACAGGGTCACTGCCGACCTGAGATATGTAATCATGTAGTTTTTCCTCCTTCCTATATAGTTTAGTTCTATAACGAATCCTAATCAATCTTAATTTCGGTGAAGCGACTATGTAAAGAGCTAAAATATATGAAGTTAAGTTGGCGATCAGTCTCTCAGCACAGTTTAAGACATCTTCATTATATAATCATAAAGACGCAGCAGTTCATTAAACCTGGAATGATTTGATGAAGGTCCACAGCAGGTTACGAATGCCTTCAAAACGGTTGAGGAGTTTCACCAAACGCATGACGCGGAAGAGCCGGAAGAGTGTGATGGAAACACTCATGTTCTCCGAGTCCTGAAGAACAGACACAGTGCTTTAAACACCAGTGTAGAGGCTTTTATTATCGTGAAAACTTTTATTAAATCTCCACTTACTGCTATAGCCTGCATTGGATTCACTTCCTGAAAGGAAAGAGAAAATACAGTTTTGGTCAGAATTATTCTTTTTCAGTATTTCCCAAATGATGCTTAACAGAGCAAGGAATTTTTCACAGTATAAATGTTTGTGTGTATTTACAGAGCAGCCGGTGAGGCAGTAGAGTCCGCCCTGAGCCGCGAGAGCCGCCTGGAGAAGAAGAAAGTACAGAAAAGAGGAATAAATACACACATCCACAGTCACTGAGAACAGTAGAACAGGTAAAGCCCACTATTTTTAACTGTACTTATGAAGAAGTTTGTGAAACTTACGTCAATTTCACTGAGTATTACGTCAACAATACTGCCGACCACAATCACAAAATCAAAGACGTTCCAGGGGTCTCCGAAGTATCCCTATGAGAGAAAGATTTAAGGCTGTATGTGCGCCGTGTATACTTATGTACTTTTATACACACACACACACACACACACACACACACACACACACACACACACAAACACACAAACACACACAAAAACATGTATATACTTTTATATTTACAAATTTACATATATTTTTTATTTATATTATTGCTTTTAACAATTAATCACAATTAAACAAATACAAAATAAAGTTTGTCTATATATTTTTATATATTTAAATACATAGAGTTAAAATTTTTACATAAATATGTGTGTGTGTGTGTGTGTGTGTGTGTGTGTGTTCATTCATTCATTTTCTTGTCGGCTTAATCCCTTTATTAATCCGGGGTCGCCACAGCGGAATAAACCGCCAACTTATCCAGCAAGTTTTTACACAGCGGATGCCCTTCCAGCCGCAACCCGTCTCTGGGAAAGTGTATATATATATATATATATATAAGTGTATTATATATATATATAAACACACACACACACACACACACACACACACACACACATACATGTATATATATATATATATATACACACACACACTCTCTCAAATGATTAATCGTGATTAATCGCCTCAAAAATAAAAGTTTGTATTTACTATACACACACACACACACACACGCACACACACACACAAATCTAGAAAAACAAATATATTAGCATATATATCTATATCAATTAAAATATGTAGATGTTTTATATCTATGTATAACCAAATTTTCTGAAATATATGCATCTACATTTATATACACAACTATATACAGTACACAGAAATATTATGCAAATGAAAACTTGTGGTTTATTGTTTACCAGTACTAAAAGGCAGTGCTCAGCGGTTAATCGTGTCAGAAATATAAGAGGTATTTTCAGAAGTTGTGTCTCACCTTTGCTTTAAATGCGCCAAGTTTGAGGATCATCTCCACTGTGAACAGGACGGTGAAGATGACGTTCAGCGTGTCTGCCAGATCAGTGATGTGATCAGACTGCTTACAGTGCTGAAGGGCAGAGAAATCGCAGATTCAATGTATGAAATATCTTTTAAAAAGCCTTTAAATGTCACTTTAAGCTGTATAGAAGTGTCTTGAAGAATATCTAGTCTAATATTATTCACTGTCATCATGACGAAGAGAAAATAAATCAGTTATTAGAGTTATTAACACTATTATGATTAGAAATGGGTTAAATCTTTACTTCGTTAAATAGAAATTGGGGAAAAATATACATGAGGGCTAATAATTCTGAATTTAACTGTATATATGTATGGGTATATATATCCTTTTTCCTTTTTATATGTTACAAAACAATCTATAAAAACTAAGTGAATAATAATAACAATATTGATAATAAAGTGAAAGTTCATCATTTGCATCATTATTGTTCATTATTGTTGTTTTTTTTTAGAGGTCATGAACTGAGAACCCAAAATCTTCTTGACATATAAGAGCTCTCGGTACTATTAAATACACGAACACACTTTGTGGTTGCTCTAAAATCAGCTGATACTGAAGACTAAGGGCTCTATTTTGACGCAGGGCGCAAACGCTTTTAGGGCATGTCAGGACGCATTTTTGCTAATTTAAGGACGGGAAATCTGCCTTGTGTTGCGGCGTATGGTCTAAAAGGGTTGAGTTTATTTTCTTAATGAGTTAGAGGTGTGTTTTTAGAAGCTTTAAGAGCCAGCTGCGTCTCGCCAAGAGCGCATTCACCATTTACAGGACGCAAAGTAAGTCTAAGTGGAAAAAATGAGCATTTCACAAGCAAACAGTTCACAGTTTATTAACAGAAAACTGTTAAACAGAGCATCTACTGCGTGAGAATGAGAGGTAAATGATCTACTTTCACTTTCGCTCTTGGATAGGGAAACCTTTACGCACAGACACCAATTAGCCTATAAATAATTAATTGCGTTTGTTAAGCGCAAATATTCATTTCAAAACTATTTCTAAATTCAGTTCTAATTTCCAGCAAACGAATAAATGAATAATAATAATGAAGTGTGCTCAAAAACCTGAGTTATATCCTAATACACACATGCTGTGCCCCACATGGTCTAAAACCTGCAGATGGGCAAATCTAAGCTTGTTTTTAATAAAACAAATATAAATATGGATATAATAAATAATACTGCTAATAATAATAACATTATACAAAAGCAAATTGTTATGAATGAACTGAAAAAGCCCGAGATGAAGAAGACATAAAAGCAGTGATTTTCATATTTATGTAGGCTAGAAAATAATGTTTTGTAATATTTTAATCCTTTATATTTATATTCTATATCTATTCTTATTATATCCTCTATATATCCTTAATATTTAAATGTTTTCATATGTAAAGATATTTGCCTATTGCTCTCTTGTGTGTATTAAGCAGTGTGTAAGCGAGGCGCAGCTCTGCGCTGGAGTTTAGACCGGGTTTGTTTTGGTCTAATGAAAAATCTATTATAGTTTCTCAAAATAGCAACGCGCCAGCGGTCCACCTCAGAGCGCCTACTTTTTAGAGCAGAACGCCTATGAGCACACAAATGAGCGCTAATGCATTTGCTATTTAAACAGCGTAGCGCAACGCCTCAAAACCCTAAATGTACGGCTGTCTTTTCATACCTGCATCCCGAGGCACATGGTGTTGAGCATGATGAGGAGGAACATCAGGTACTCAAAGTAGCAGGAGGTGACGATGTACCAGACCTGGTACTGGTAGGGGTTTTTGGGGATGTAGCACCTCAGGGGTCGAGCTTTGAGGGCGTACTGGACACACTGACGCTAGCCAAGACAACAGAACGACACATTAGACAGCATTTGATGCCATTTTCATTTGAAAGGAGACCTATTCTGCCACTAAATGCATCTCTGCTGTCTCTATAGTGTGTGTGTTTGAGTCTGAGCTGAGAACAGCACACAGATGATGTCCTCCAGCTCTCTGAAACTGACCCTTTCAGGCTTTGATCCTAATTGTGGCGTTTTGGTGACTGTCGCTTTAAATGCAAATGAGATTGTGCTCTATTCGGAAGAGGGAAGAGCTACAGAGGCCTGTGATGTAAAGCAGCAGTGTGTGTGTTGCGAGTGCTGGTCATGTGTGAGTTTGTTGATGCTTCTGTCAGTCTATGTCTCTGTTCATCTAGAACTCCACATCTATCATCCTCTTAGTCTATGCTGACATCATCTTCAGCAGCTCAAACACTCTAATGGCGAATGGACAGTCGGCTGCTTCTCACTCAGGGCTGCTGGAGATGCTAATGAGGAAGAGAAATGCATGACAAAACATGTTTATGTTAAGAGATGCTGAGTCTGTTTAAATTGCGATGCACTTCTTGTCTTGTAAATCGTGGGTGATGATAGGTCTCCTCTACGATGCGGCACAGTATTGTAATGGATTACCTGGTTTTTGTCCAGTTCGCAGTTCTTGTACTCCTGCTCGCCCTGTTCCTGGAAGGTGACGATGACGAAGCCCACAAAGATGTTCATCATGAAGAAGGCGATGAGGATCAGGTAGACGATGAAGAAGATGGAGATCTCGATGTGGTTGTTGTAAACAGGGCCCATGTTTTCCAGATTCGAGTCGATGGCTTTGTAGAGCAAGCTGCGGATACAGGTACAGTTAGGAGAGCATATATGTGTGTGTGTATATACAGTGCTCAGCATATACAGTTGAAGTCAGAATTATTAGCCCACATGTTTATTTGTTTTCCTCAGTTTCTTTTTACCGGAGAGAAGGTTTTTTTCAATACATTTTCAGTCATAATACACTCTAAAACTATTGTTATACAAAACAAAACAAAAAATGAATGCAACAGTGTGCATTAATAGTTGTTTAAGTTGTTTAATTTTTTATTTGTTTTCAAATTTACTGTTCATGCTTGTTAGAAATGCATTTAACAACATTCTTGTTTTTAGGTTTATTTTTATTTGTATTAAACCCAACACAATCTCACGGCAATTCGTAACTTTTTCATTTAGTGGCTAATTCGTATGAATTCGTACGATGTAATTCGTACCATTTAGTACGATTTGCTCATCCCCCAATGACAGTTGGGGTTAGGGGTGGGGTTAGGTGCCACGCCTCTTTTTTAAAATCGTACCATTTCGTACGACTAAACTCGTACGAATTCGTACGAATTAGCCACTGAACTGGCAAAACGTAAAATACTTACATTTTCTCGTGAGATCAGGCTAATTAAACCACAGGTTTTCATTGTTTTACAAAACAAAAACATGTACTGTCTCATATTATCAATATAAAAAATAACAACGAACATCAGTGTATAGACTTAAAAATACAAAACAACTCCATTAGTGTGGAAAAACTGAGTTATCAACCCAATTTCTTTGGGTTGCTGCAAGTTAGATATTGTTTTAGAGAAACTGACAGATAAATTTACCTTTAAATTAGCCGCATTTTTAAATTGATATCATTATCAATATTTTCCTGTTTTAAAAACTTAATAAAAGTATTCTGGCAACTTAAAAGTTTTAATGTAATCAGCATTTTAGAATTTTTAAGTTACAATAATGCATTAAGCTATAGTGCTAACAATGTTTGGAGTTATTTTTTTTTTAGAGTGTTTAATAAAAGTCTCTATCTAAGACTAGATATTCTTCAAGACACCTCTATACAGCTTAAAGTGACGTTTAAAGGCTTCACTAGGGTAATTAGTTTAGCTAGGCAGGTTAGGGTAATTAGGCAAGTTACTGTATAACGATGGTTTGTTCTGGAGACTATCGAAAAAAGATACAGCTTAAAGAGGCTAATAATATAGACCTTAAAATGGTGTTTAAACAATTTAAAACTGCTTTTATTCTAGCTGAAATAAAACAAATAAGACTTTCTCCAGAAGAACAAATATTATCGGAAATACTGTGAACATTTCCTGAATCTGTTCAACATCATTTGGGAAATATTTAAAATAGAAAAAAAATCAAAAGGGGGGTGAATAATTCTGACTTCAACTGTATGTGTGCACCCCGTCACAAATCTCTCTTTTGTTTAATAGGAAGCTTTACAATATTGTATTTGTGCATATACATTAGATTAGTCAGTACTGAAGCCAAATCTGGAGCTCATCTAACAAATAACTTACAATAACGCTCCAAAAACATCAGCCAAATTTATATGGTATAGAAAAATATTAAATGCACATTTTAAAAAAAGAGGAAAAATCGAGAGAACAAAAAAGGGGAAAAATTTAGTTGAAATTTTGTAGGTTGTATTTTTTGCAATATTTTGCTTGAATTTAATTGTATTATCTTTCCATTTTCCAGTTCGATTTGCTGAACTAGTTCAACTGGTTCACTTAAAAGATCCGGTTAAAAAGATTTGTTTGCGATCGCGATACAGAAATAAAACCCAATATTGGGCACAAACGTGTTAAAGTAATAGTTTAAGTGTCTGTATTTAATGCTGTCACCGTGCTGCTGTCATGTCCACTCGTTGTTTTTGTGGCGGGAGCAACAGAGAGGATGACTGGAGGAGAACCGGCACGATCTGGCCAATGGCAGCAGGATTACAGACTCTGAGGTGCCGTACAGGTCAAACACCTGCAGCGCGAATTATATTTAACGTTACTTCTAAAGGGTTTACAGTAAGATTATGCATTAAATACATTTACAAAGACGAAAATGAAGGAGGTTTTTGCTATAATTTGAGCTAGTTTCAGTTAGTTTTGTATGTACACAACACAGTTTCCGTTCTAGTTTTTTTTTTTTAAACTCTCGTTTTTATTTCAGTTAACGACAATTATTTAGCATTTTAGTTTACGTGTTTTCGTTTGTTTTGTTAACTATAATAACCTTGCAATGGAGTAAGAGAAACAATCTTGTGTTTCCTTTGGACAGAAGATTATTTTGTGCAGATTTCTATGCGTGCAGATTCCTCGTGGGCCTACTAATCACATCACGTTTGTAACTATCTGACTGGGAGCACAGTGTTTGTCTAGTGCGTACTCTGGCCATCCCTCGAATGTGGACACGGTGAAGAGAGCCAGCATGCCGTTCAGAACGTTGTCGAAGTTCAGGTCGCTGTTCATCCACAAGCGTTGACTGACCACCATATCATGAAGAGCGTTCTCCTGATGTTGAATAAACGTTCCCCTGAGAGCGTCACCAAAGCACAGGAGAATGATTTGGAGACTTTAACATTGTGGAGTGAAAGAATAAATACAATGAACGTTTAACCATACTGGCATTCCTCTGCCGTCATTTTCAGCGGGTCTGTGCAGTATAGGAATTTCCCCTGCCAAAAACGAAACACAGATTAAAGGGGTAGTTCACACAAAAATGATCAATTCAGTTATAATTACTTTCCATAATGTCGTGTCAATCCCCTGAGAGCTTCGTTCCTCGTCAGAACACAAAATAAAGATATTTTAGATGAAATCCTGGAGCTCTCTCATCCTCCATAGAACTAATTTTGTGGAACTATTCTTTAAGTCTAGAAATAATAACTAAGTTGAAGTGTCTGTGTGAACTTCCTGACCTTGAAAAGTTGGACGCCGATGCAGGCGAACATGAAATCCAGGAGCATGGTGACTAAAACGATGTTGCCGATGGTCTTGATGGCCACAAACACACACTGGACCACATGCTGAATGAAAGCAGAGACAGAGATGGATGAACAGAGGATTAACGTTTCTATTGTAGCACTCCCTAATCTGTAAGAGAACTTACTTTGAGGCCTTTGGCTCGATTGATAGCCCTTAAAGGCCTCAATACTCTCAAGACCCTCAAGATCTTCACTACTGAGATGGCACTTGATCTGCGGAGAAACGTCAGGACTTTGGAACAGCGTCATTTTGTCACTACAAAGTTGTTTGTACTCTAGTGCCTTGCTTCCACTGAGCGGGCAGTACAGTACAGTACAATTCCCTACAGGAAGGCTCGTGCTTTCACTCCCTCTGACTTTATTCTGCAATGCGGAAGGGTGCTCGTTTTAGTGACTGCTTTAGAACTTCCGAATCAGTCAAAAGTTTTACTTTGGATGTAATAAATTGTGATGTATTTGCATATTGTTTGCAAATATTTGAGAAATGCACCAACATTATAGCCTCCTTCAATAGCCCCTTTCACACATACACATCTTTCCAGAAAATTACCAGCAATTTTCCGGAAAGGTCTGTATGTGTGAACAGGCCCTTTTTAAAAATACCAGTAAATCCAACCCAGGCTCAATCTGAAAACGTAGTCCGGCGGACATTTCTGGAGACCCGGGAGGTACATATTTGTGCAGTTTTTGTTTTCGCGAATCTGCGAGAGTCCGCTGTGCGTGATTTTTCGTATCTCGAACGTCTCTCGCGAGTGCCGTTCGCACCCGCGATGTTCTCGCGTCAACCCACCAGAGGCCGCTGTCTGACTGACCGAATGATTGACTGCGCGACCGGCTTATCGGCTGACCCACCCTCCTCCTTCCCTGAACCCAACCAGTTTTATCGATTGACCCGCCCGCCCGCTCACGTCCCTAAACCCGAGCAACAATTTAGAAAAGCCGTCTAGAAAAAGAAAAACCCTCGTCTGTTTTTCAGATTTCACCGCATTCTCACCCTGTTATGAACTCGTTCGCTTTAATTTTTGGATTCTGTTTTTGTCTTACCTGATTTCTGGAACCGCTCTTCCCTGCACTCGAACCCGGACACCTTTGTCAACCCCTCCTCTCTGCATCTGAAGTCCGCCAATGCACACGATGAGCTAACCGGACAAACTGACTGCAGCGGGAAAGCCCTCCACACGGAGGTAAGCGGTCAGCCGGCAAGCGCGAAAGGGAACGGCGTCACACCGCCCCGTAGCGTTCGCCCGTGACATATTTTGCGGTCTCCAGAAACGTCCGCTGGACTACGTTTTCAGAATGAGCCTGGGTTGGGTAAATCAGTTATGGCTATTTTCCGGAAAGAGAAGTTGTAACATTACCAGTAATTTTCCGGAATGCTGCGCTGTGTGAACGCAGAAGGAAGATTGCCGGAAAGAGCGCGTTCACGTCTAGAACGTGCTGAAGTGAGACATCTACTTTAGCCAATCGGAACAGTCAGACGCACTCATGTCCATTTGGTTCATGAAAATAAAAGCCTTTGAATGTTCTTCCATACACATTTTTGTTAGCCAGATAACGTTTTTATGTTGCTTCCTAATGCCAACTGTGTAAATAATTATCTATTCGATGCTTATCATAAGCCGTTGTTTGTTTACCTTTAAGCCCTGCTTCCTTCAGTTTCTTGACGTGTGTGCCCGTAAAGCAGCCCGTGAGCGCCAGCACACATGTATTACGAACATCTCGACATGCGAAAGTGTCCCTCTATATATTTTTATCAAAGTTGTTTACAATACTGATCAATCCACAGAGTTTGTGATGTAGTCAAATGTTTACAAATACAAGCGCAGCCGTTTAGAGCTCTTTTCTGGTTAATGATGACAGAATTTACTGGTATTTTGGAATGGTTGTGTGAATGGTCTTTCCAAAACATCCGTAACGTCCTCGCTTGTGTAAACAGCACTTTTTTGAAGTTACCGGTAAAATCGTCCGGAAATTTTCTGGATATTTACCGATATCACTGTGTGAAAGGGGCTTTTGTGTTCCCGCTTGACTTGAATCATTTGCATGGTTTCGTCACTTCAGTTTGGGTCCTCGCATTCCGAATTGTTGCTGAAGAACCAATCGCAATAGTCTCTTTCGAAATGCCTGACTCTACATATTGAATAAGGCAAAATCTTCACATTATTCTGCTGTACATTTCACTTTTTGTAAGGCTTCTACACAAATTCTATGAATCAGACCCCTGCTCTTTCCAGAAGAGTGCCAAAAAAAGTGGTACAGATTACTTTTTTACTCCTAACCCTTACTTTGACAGTAAATGGAAATAAATTCACACCATATTGTACTGTACCGAACCGTAACACTCAGTGTAAATGAGCCTTAAGTCTGCTTTATGTGTCAACACAAGACTGGACTGCTTTAAAATCTCACTCCATTCCCATTGACAGCAGCGAGACGCCGACCACAATCAGGTCCAGGATGTTGAAGGAGTTTCGGCAGAAGGAACCCTTGTGTAGGAACGCACCGTACGTTGTCATCTACAAGAGACGGAGTACTCAACAACTCGCAGAACACAAAGGCTAGCTACGCAGAACACACACCAAACACACCATCCCCACCTTCAGCACAATCTCTGCAGTAAAGACTGAAGTGAAGACGTAATCAGCGTAGGCCAGGACCTGCGGGGTAGAGGAGAGCATCATGTTGAAGACAATGGCAAGTTAAGTTGTGACAAAGACTAAGGAAATCACAAGACATGTCAGTCATATTGACTTTATTCTGCGATGTGGAAGTGTGCTCGCTTTTGCGATCGTTTTAGTACTTCCGATTCGTTTTCCGATAGAGAAATGACTATGAACGGTTACACTGCTTGCTCTACAAACTAGTTTGTTCATGACTACACGTAAAAAGTGCAATAATATAGTAAGAAAATATCGGCAGCAGAATGAGCGGTTTTAATGTTAAATAATCAATAGAAGTGAATAAGAGCAGAAGCCTTGAGCCCGAAAAAACTCCAATGCCTGCACCTACTTGAACAAGGTCAATATTTTTTAATGAGGGAAAGTGTAACGTCAACATCCCTAATGAAGTGCGGCTACTACAGCAGCCAATCTTCGACTGAGGGAAGGGTGTTGGTGAAGACGTGTTTAGGACAGTTTCTGCAGCTTCATTATGAATCCTCTGGGGTCAACAAACACACTGGTATATTAGTGAACACTTGCTTCAAGCACATGATTTAGCTGGCATCTTGCTCTCTGCAACTCTCACATGGTCACCCACTGAAGATAAGCAGGGCAGCGCCTGGTCAGTACCTGGATGGGAGACCACATGGGAAATCTAGGTTGCTGCCGGAAGTGGTGTTAGTGAGGCCAGCAAGGGGCGCTCAACCTGCGGTCTGTGTGGGTCCTAATGCCCCAGTATAGTGACGGGGACTCTATACTGCTCAGTGAGCGCCGTCTTTCGGATGAGACGTTAAACCGAGGTCCCGACTCTCTGTGGTCATTAAAAATCCCAGGATGTTCTTCAAAAAAAGAGTAGGGGATTAACCCCGGCATCCTGGCCAAATCTGCCCACTGGCCTCCATCCATCAAGGCCTTTTAACCATCCCCATATCATAATTGGCTTCATCACTCTCGCTCCTCTCCATCAATCAGCTGGTGTGTGTTGTGCGCAAAATAACTGCAAAATGGCTGCCGTTGCATCATCCAGGTGGATGCTGCACACTGGTGGTGGATGAGGAGATTCCTGATATGTGTAAAGCACTTTGAGTGCCCAGAAAAGCGCTATATAAATTAAAGGAATTATTATTATTATTATTATTATTATGAGAAATATATTCACAGAAAGCTTGAAATCTCTAAAGCTTAAACCCAACCAACTAAACTTGAAAACAAATCTATTTTGGTTTTGTTATCTGCATGAAACGACCTCGAGGTACAGTCAAGTGCCGCCAAACGCAGATCACATGACTGCAACTACTAAAACGCCTACAAACGTGTAAACAAAGAGTCGCCGTCATATTGGGAGGAGATTTCCCATTTAGACCAAGTTGGGAATTACTTCAGATGACAGGTGCGATCAGATGAGGCATTATTCAGAGAATGAATAAAAGAAGTTGGCATCTAATCTAGTGGCCGTCAAGTGTGTATTAGCTCAGACAACCTGAAAAAAGCAGACTTCATTTGATTTGGACGTTTAGAAACTTAGCTTAAGTTACACTTGATGTTTAACTTCATTAGTGATTCCAATTATGAAGTTTAAAGGGCCATGAAACCCCCTCGTTTCAGCAGGGTGTTTTCACACCTCTACTTTGGAAAAAGTCAGAAAAGTGGGCGTGTCCAGCTCTGTTTAGGGGGGAGTGTCGGAGGAAGAAAAGAGGCTTGGTGTGGGAGTGTCTATTTGGGCACGCTGAATTTCAGAGTCAAAACACACAACCACAGCGGACAATGTGACTGTGTTTACATGGACATCTGTAGTCGAATTATTTGCCAAATGATTAAATGGTGGACTTTAACTACAGTTTGGCTCTTTCATTCAGGGAATTCATTCATGTCCCTCCCGACAAACGAGATATTTGATTCGAGGAGCTGCTCTAAGCGTGTATTTTTCATGCAATGTTTGATACCGCACGGCGAATGAGAGAAAAAAAAAACTCAGCATTTCCCGGAAACTTAGATGCACACGGCAGGTAGCGTCAGAAAGCCGCGTGTGTTATTCCGGTCACAAAATCCAACACAAGGTTATAGTTTGGTTGTAGTGCTAACTTGTTTACACTCGGTGCAATAGTTTGTTTGATACGAATAAAATACGAACTGAATAAACAAAGAGCACTGGTCACTCACTTACCAAATCTGTAGAGACAGGACAATCACCAGCAACTAGAGCCGCGTCTTTATTAAGAGGAGACTAAAGCGAATCCGGATCTCAGTGTTTGCAGATGAGAACAGCTCTCAGGTAAACAATGTTCCTCCTTAGACACGTAAGTTATTGTTGTCGAGCGTCGCGTACACTGTTAATCCACACGTGACTCCAGCTGCGCTCTCACAGAGAGAAAATGAAAACAAAACTTCACTGCAGCAAACTATAAAAGCAACACTTCACGCTTGTTTTGCCAACACAACGTGGCGACTCTGCCGTCTAAACACTGTGACAGTAATGAATATTAATGAAGTTGCACAATAGAGCGCGCTGATTGGTTTGAACCAAGCTTTACTCATGCATTAATGCAGCACACTGTAAGACGTAATAAGACACACTCTGGCACAGACGTCCAGTCTGCACGCTGGAATACACACTATTATGTCATGACCGTGACGCAGCTCCAAAAATTCGTTTCAAATCGGAAGTACGAATTTGCTTGAAATAACGCAAAAACAACCAATTTACACTTTTTAGTAAAATATAGGTGTCCTAATAGTGTTTTAGCAGTGTGGGACACATATACCACTGCCAACAGCTCAACACATGTGTTCTGGTGTTTCGTGACCCTTTAATCATTCGCTTGGGATCAATTTTGCAGAATTTGATGTTTCCCAATTCAAACAGAATGCCAGAGAGGAGTTTCAGTGATGGCCGCTGAGTGAAATCACTTGCTTTGAAAGGACTTTAATTGAGATGAGTGTGTGTGGGGATGCTTTCACACCTGTAGATCGATTGTTTTTTTTTTTTTTTGTAAAACGGGGATTACAATAGTTACTATGTTACTACATTTCGTTCTTGGTGTGGTTCACTTTCACAAAGTTTCTAAACAGACCAAAACAGTTCAAACGTGCGAGTAAACTCTCCTCACATTGGTCAGAGTTGGATTTATTTTCCGGGATTCTGCTCAGATGAAACATTATGAGTCAAAAGGTGTGCTTTTGTTTTGAATCAGAGGTCAGACTTTCTCATATATAGCCTCATTTCAATTTTCAAGGGTTGTAAAATATAAATCGATTCTATATCAGAAGTCAAGTCAACCAAAGTGTTAATGATATTATATATATATATTTTTTAATAGTTCAGTTCGACAGCATGCTTTCACTTCCGTATTCGACCATATGCCTATTACATATCCATAACACACTGTGATATAGCCTCGTTTTGCTTTCTCCCTACAATTAATCCGCTCTAGAGTTCATCTGAGCTGAGACCACCTCATTCAGGCGATCTCGGACCAGTTGTTTTGATTTGTTTTGATTGCGGGTTTCACATGAACACGCCAGGTTCCCAAACAAACGTCTGAGAGATTCTACACCTGGTTCCTGAAGGACATGGGGTCGATGGGATCCTCCGCAGCCAGAGAGATACTGCTGAGCAGGATGAAGAGGAGGATGATGTTGGTGAAGGTCGTGGCGTTTATGATGCGATGGCAGAGTTTGCGGAACCTGAGCGGAGAAAACCTGATTGTAAGTTTCTGGTGGATCGAGAGATGTGTTTTACTGAAGAAGCATCCTTGTCAAAATTGACAGCAAGTGCCAGCGTAACCTAATGAGCTGTATATCAGTGTGATGTGAAAGCAGGAATGTTTCTGTACTTGTTCTGCGGGCCAAAGAGGAAGAAAGCGCTGGCCTCCGGCATGGGCACCTCTGTCTCCTTCAGCTGCAGGTCTGCCATTGGTCGAGGCCGAGGACTAAGCGGGATCTCTGGCTCCTCCTCCTCATCATCACCTGGCCAACAGGTAAAATACAAGATGTCAGACTGAGTCAATGGAAGGATTACACCCTGTCCTAACAACACGCGACACGATTCCAGTCAACCAACTGTTTGCGACAGAAACATTTGGTTGCACTCTCAACCAAATGGTAAGGGATATAATCTAATTCAGGGGTGACCAACCCTGTTGCTGGAGATCTACCTTCCTGCAGATTTCAGTTGCAACCCATATCAAACACACCTGCCTGTAATTATCAAGAGCTGTTCAGGTCCTAATTAATTGGTTCGGGTGTGTTTGAGCAGGGTTGGAGCTGAACTTTCCAGGAAGGTAGATCTCCAGGAACAGGGTTGAGCACCACTGATCTAATTAATATATATTAAGGGTGACACGGTGGCGTAGTGGGTAGCACTGTGGCCTCACAGCAAGAAGGTTGCTGGTTTCAGTCCCAGCTGGGTCAGATGGCGTTTCTATGTGGAGTTTGCATGTTCTCCTCGTGTTGGCTTGCTCCGGTTTCCGCCACAGTCCAAACACTTGCGCTGTAGGGGAGTTGGGTAATCTAAATTGTCTGTAGTGTATGTGTGTATGTCCTGGTCCTCCAGATTGGGGGTTGATTGTTGGGCTAACAACCCACCTCATAAAAACTAGATGTTCCGAAACACCAATATAGTGCGGTTAAATATCAACTCCCATATAAATGGCGCTGGAAGTAAGTAAGTAATATATATTAAAGCTCTTTAGCATCAGCAATAGGCCACTGAGTGACTGCTGCTGTTGGTTTGCACTGAATCACAGTTCTGACTCATTCTCAAACCGTCTGCTCGCTATTTTATTGTCAAGATCCGAGGTGAACTATCTGCTGCTGCCTTCAGTATGAAAGTACATGTTAGATAAATGGTATTTAAGCTCCCATTGGCAGCATGCAGTTCTGAATAAAGCATTGTTTACCTGGGAAATCAGCAGGAGGAAACGGATCTTTGATCTCGTTCACATTCGATTCAAATTCGTCCACTTTTAGCTGCACGAGAACAAAGACACTCATCAGTCTGAGTAATAATAAGCATGTTTTAACTTTAACAATCCTAACATCAACCATGTTTTCCAAACTTAAGATTATTTACTTATTTATTTTTTGTTTGAGGGCAAAAAGACGTTTGAAAGGGCTTATTGGTGGAATATGTTGTTTTCAAAATTCAGCTGGAACCAGTCTGGCCATTCTCCTCTGACCTCTGGCCTCATCAACAAGGCATTTGCGCCCACAGAACTGCTGCTCACTGGATATTTCCTCTTTGTCGGAGCATTCTCTGTAAAGCCTAGAGATGGTTGTGCGTGAAAATCCCAGTAGATCAGCAGTTTCTGAAATACTCAGAGCAGCCCGTCTGGCAACAACAACCATGCCACGTTCAAAGTCTCTTAAATCCCCTTTCTTCTCCATTCTGATGCTCGCTCTGAACTGCAGCAGATCATCTTGACCATGTCAACATGCCTAAATGCAGTGAGCTGCTGCCATGTGATTGGCTGATTAGAAATTTGCATTAATGAGCAGTTAAGCTCGCTAAAACAAACTTGCCCGAAATGTTGGCTGTGGTGAGCTGTTTTAATCTGTCGAAACAAATTCATAACAAACTTTTGCACTTCAAATTGATTTCAAGTATACCGGGTGTCTTTAGCGTGCTAGCGTCAGTATGATAATGGTTCAAATATACTGAAAAAGACAAAATCTGCAGTTTTTTAACCTTGGCTGTGGTGGGAATTCCATCAATCTTGGCTCTCTGCTCCGCTAGTTTCTTTGCTAGCAGGGCCTTTTCCTCCTCGCCCTTGTCTGGCAGATTTTCTCTAAACCAAGAACAAACTAAACATCAGAAGTGTAAAAACAATATTGTGTTTCGTACTAAAATGTACACCAAATTTACGAAAAAAAGTCAAGATCAACTTATAGCACATGTACGCAGTAAATGTTTTCAGTACATTTACTCTGAAGATGAGCATCAACACTCTTGCAGTGCGTTACACTCAACTTCCACATATGTGATCTATAACTCTGTCGTAACATGCCCGTGGAAAGGCATCGTAAGTAGAGATTGGTGCTGTTTTATAGACTGCACTCTCGCTAAGAGTGACCAATGACTATTCAGTCGTTTAAGGTTGCTCAGAGAAGTCCTGGTTGATTTCTGAAACTTTTTTAATAGTAATTTTTTTATGGCTTCGACATCCGACAGCAAAACTTTACTACAAACTTTACGTTCATTATTGCTATATATATATATATATATATATATATCTTTCTCTTTTGTTTCGGTGCTATAATTGTTTATCCCTGGACGAGGTAGTTGGAGCTGTTGTGGGCGTGTGTTAATGCAAATAACTAACTTGTGAAAGCCCTTAAATGGAGCTGTTTTGGGTGTATATTATGCAAATTATTAATCTCAGAAAGCCCTTAAATGGAGTTGGTGTGGGTGTGTTTTATGCAAATTTCTAACCTCTGAAAGCCCCTAAATGGAGCTGTTGTGGGTGTGTATTATGCAAATTACTAACTTCAAAAAAGCCCTTAAATGGAACTGTTGTGGGTGTGTTTTATGCAAATTTCTAACCTCTGAAAGCCCTTAAATGGAGTTGGTTTGGGTTTGTATTATGCAAATTACCAACTTCAAAAAGCCCTTAAATGGAGCTGTTGTGGGCGTGTTTCATGCAAATGACTTACTTGTAAAAGCCCTTAAATGGAGCTGTTTTGGGTGTGTATTATGCAAATTATTAACCTTAGAAAGCCCTTAAATGGAGTTGGTGTGGGTGTGTATTATGCAAATTACAAACATCTGAAAGCCCTTAAATGGAGCTGTTGTGGGCGTGTATTATGCAAATGACTAATCTCAGAAAGCCCTTAAATGGAGGTGGTGTGGGTGTGTATTATGCAAATTACTAACTTCAAAAGCCCTTAAATGGAGGTGGTGTGGGTGTGTATTATGCAAATTACAAACATCTGAAAGCCCTTAAATGGAGCTGTTGTGGGTGTGTTTTATGCAAATGACTAATCTCAGAAAGCCCTTAAATGGAGGTGGTGTGGGTGTGTATTATGCAAATTACTAACTTCAAAAAAGCCCTTAAATGGAGCTGTTTTGGGTGTGTTTTATGCAAATGACTAATCTCAGAAAGCCCTTAAATGGAGTTGGTGTGGGTGTGTATTATGCAAATGACTAATCTCAGAAAGCCCTTAAATGGAGTTGGTGTAGGTGTGTATTATGCAAATTACAAACCTCTGAAAGCCCTTAAATGAAGTTGGTGTGGGTGTGTTTTATGCAAATGCCTAATGTCAGAAAGCCCTTAAATGGAGCTGTTGTGGGCGTGTTTTATGCAAATAACTTACTTGTAAAAGCCCTTAAATGGAGTTGGTGTGGGTGTGTATTATGCAAATTACTAACTTCAGAAAGCCCTTAAACGGAGCTGGTGTGGGTGTGTATTATGCAAATTACAAACCTCTGAAAGCCCTTAAATGGAGCTGTTTTGGGCGTGTTTTATGCAAATGACTAACCTCATGCAGGCAGGCACTCATTTAGAAGACTGCAAATTCAGGAGAATGAGTTTATGGACAAGTTGTGTGTACGAAGGTGTTGCAAATTTGGCGCACAGTTCAAATGTGTCTATAAATATAAAAAATGTACACAATTATAGTGTATGAGACCCATTGTTCCTGCTATATGACCATCATCACTCACCTAAGAAGCCTTTTCCGCTTCTTCTCCTCTGCTTTTTCCTTCTGCGCAGAGGTCAGACTCTCCGCCTCGGCCAGATTATCCACCGCTATTGCTAAAAACACATTCAGGAGGATGTCTGCGGTTGATCATTCAGGATAATTGACGTTCTCTTCTCCTCGCCGTTCCTAAAACTCGCACATGAATGAAGGATACAGTTCCCACAGATGAACAGAATGATGAAGTAAATGCTGACCAGGATTCCAGGTATGGCAGGACCTCCGTGAGCCATGATGCCGTCGTACATGACATAGTTCCAGCCTTCGCCTGTCAGGATCTAAAGCAGAAGTTATGAGATACCAGAGCAGGACAGTCATTCAGTTCATTTCACAACAAGGGACATTAATCAGCGGGGTTCCACAATGCTGGGTTACACCTAATGCAGAATTAAGTATTGAGTAAGTATTCGTCCGGCTCATTTCAGCCACGATTTGGTCGTCCAAGACAAATTTGAGAAATCCTAAAAGATTCCAGTAATCCTAGACTAAAATCTGTGATTTGGATTGACATGCTCATCGACAGCCGCTTAACCGTTGTCATCAAACCAACAACCAATAGGATCTCAGAATCTAATGATGCAATCAGCACGACAAAATTACCGCTACAGATTATTTATGTGTGCTGTGGGGTATTATATCAGAACACGGCATAGTGAAAGTGTCACGAATGGACGATGGCAAACTACGGGTGAGTTTTCTTCTGTTTGGCGCGCCTTTATTGTTATTCAGGCTGACATTATGACAGCTGAGATCTTAGTGTAAAATGAGAGCCAGGTTTGTTCAATCTAACATAGCTACAATTCTTTAGGATTATTAAAAAGCACACAAGTGTGCCGTGCTTGAGTTACATACAACGTAAATGCAAACACGCTAGCAGGGGCGAATTACTGTCGAATGTGTGATGCGTTTGCAGTGGAAATGTGGAAACTGCATCCCATATATTGCGCAAGTTTAAATAAATTAACTTGAGTGAAAAATTAGCATGAGTAACAAAACATCCCATGAGTAAACTAGAGCAAGTGACTGTCCCTTTGCAATAAATGCAAAGTACAATATAAAATTTCATATATGCAACATATTTAAGAAAATAGAGAAACGTGATTGTTTTTATATATTTATAAACAGGCTTGGATTGGCTAATCGGGAGGACCGGGAAAATTCCCGGTTGACCAGTCCGTTTTTTGGCCGTGAGGGCCGGTGTCCCTAGCTGCTTGCACTCTCAGCAGTCGCACTTTTTAAAATTTTTTAATTTATTTGACAATAGTCTCACTCTTTTTATTCATTATTTTGCCGCAGCTCCGCGCTTTCTATTTATTTTCTCGCAGCCCCGTGAGCAAAATGCAGCCTGCAGGTTAATGATGACGTAAAAATTATTCGACCCCAAACAGCGGCACCTTAGTGAATATAAGAATTCGAATAATTAATATTAATGAATATTACACCTGCTCAATGAAAATCAGATGATTTACTACATTAATAAATCTGACATAAACTGATCAGAAATCTAGAAAGGGGAGAAAAAGATTAAGTCGTCAATAGACAAATTCTACTATAGCGCCATTGTGGTCCAGTGCTCAGCATGTTGCGTTACCACACTCCAGGACCCGAGTTTGATCCTGACCTATCTAATTGAATTTATTTTTTATTTTTTTTTCATTTTTATTGTTAAGACATATAATACTGTTTGGGTTGTTGAACATTTCAACTTATAAAGCAGCTGTTTTCTTGACAAATCCATGATCGTGTCATTAGAAACTGAATTCCAAATGACCTTATTTTAATATAGTCAGTCGTGAACTGAGGTGGGCCGGTCTAAGGCTTGAAACTCCAGGGCTGAAAAGGAGTCCCACGCCGGCCCTGTTTATAACCATTGGAACTACAAAATATATGATTACATATGATGGTGTACTAGATTATGTCTTATATATGAACACAAAATTATTGGTAATAAATATGAACATACTGTAATTCCAATGGTTGAAAAATAACATCGGCCTAGCTGTCACTCATGGTCACGGCCTAAATTATGTAGAATTTTAAGGCTTAATTGACATGAAACAGATGAGTTGTAAAAAAGTTTACGCCTCTCACAGTTGTCTTGAAGTGTAAAATCAGCTGTATACACCAAAATACTTTTTGTACCAGGCTGTAAACAACTTTTTTTCCTGCTGTGAAGTTGTGTGTTTTAACAATGGAGTCAATGGAAGTTTGCTCTGTGTTGTAGCAAACCCCCAGTGGCCAGTCGATGAATTGCAGTTTCAGTTACTTCTGTCTTAGTAAACTTCAGTATTAAAAAGGAAAGAAAATCACCTGGAAAACTGTTATCAGAGCTTGAGGGAAGTTGTCGAAGTTGCTTCGTCTCACGCGGTCATCTGGAAAATTGAACTTTCCGCCAAAAACCTGCATCCCGAGCAGAGCGAAGATGACTATGAAGAGGAAGAGGAGGAGCAGCAGGGAGGCGATAGAGCGCACTGAGTTCAGGAGCGATGCTACCAGATTACTGAGAGTTGTCCAGTGGCTGAAAAACAACTGCAGTCAATTCTGATGCAAACATTTTACTGACGTAAACTAGCAGATGTCAAAACACATCAAATCAATGCTTATTAATTTAATGTCAAAACCTTGATGTCTATTTGACATCCACACGTTGATGCCCTTTTGACCACCAAAATGATGCAAAAGCATTCTAATATAGGAAAAGCTTCAATTACAAATTTACATTTTTACAAACGACGCATGTAATCTACCTTGAGGTAAAATAACTATTTCTTGTGTTTCGTTTGTTTTATGTTCTTGTTTTTCTTTTAAATTGAAAGCAAAGATGTAAATATGATTGTGATGTGTTATATAGTCACATCTTTAGTACATCTCCAGAAAAAGATTGACGTACCGGGTTATTTTGATGATCCGCAGAAGCCGAATGCAGCGCAGAACGGAGATCCCCATCACAGACATGACGTCCATGCGTACGAGGATGAGCTCCAGGATGCCCACCGACACCACGAAGCAGTCGAAACGGTTGAAGAGTGACATGAAGTATGACGGCAGCCCCATCGCGTACATCTTCAGGAACATCTCCACCGCAAACAGAGACAACAGCGCCTTATTGGTATTGTCTGGAAATAAGGTAAAACAATATACAATTAATAAATCTAGCTAAAGATCATTTAAATATACATTTTTAGTGCTGTTTTGGTGCTTTCACGCCACTATTTTCCTTCAAACTACTTTATTGTTTTTCATGTCTATTGTGATTGGCTACAGTGCAATAATCAGTCCTGTGATTCCCGTCCCATCATACAGAACAATCTCAAGACACAGAAGGACATTAAAGCATTACACGCAAAGACAGAGAGACTGTTCAGGCTGTATGTTACTGATGAGAAGATGACGGATCACCAAATGGCCTTAAACAATCACTAAATGCACTACAGAATGTTACGTTTTCACACACACATGCACAAACTGCATGTAAATGCATCAGCTGTTTATAGTGTAATACAGTGAGTACTTTATAAGGTCTACTTTTAGTAATATTTACAACTGATACTTTTACTCTACTTGCACTACATCGTTGGGTAAGTAATGGTATTTTTACTGGAGTATGATTTTCAGTACTCTTTTCATCACTGGGTGAAAGTGAGGAATGGGCGCAGAACACCTTGGAAGTTGGTGAGCGAGTCGGGCTGCTGATGGTGTTCGGTTGCGATGGCCAGAGTGTTGAAAAACACCAGCAGAATCACCAGCCAATAGAACAGCTTAGACTTCACCCACACACGACACTTCCTCCTGAAGAAACGGTTCCAGCGACGAGCATGCCGACTGTAAAACACACACACACACACACACACACACGAATAAAAGCATTTGTGCTTTAGAAATGGTGAAAAGCCTTGGAGTAACGATTGATGACCAACTAAACTTCTCTGAGCACATCTCTAGAACTGCTCGATCGTGCAGATTCGCACTCTATAACATCAGAAAGATCCGACCCTTCCTATCTGAACATGCAGCTCAACTCCTTGTTCAAGCTCTTGTTCTCTCCAGACTGGATTACTGCAACTCTCTACTAGCCGGGCTTCCAGCTAACTCTATCAAACCTCTTCAGTTGCTTCAGAACGCAGCAGCACGAGTGGTCTTTAATGCACCTAAAAGAGCACATGTCACTCAGCTGCTCATCCGTTTGCACTGGCTGCCAGTTGCTGCTCGCATCAAATTCAAAGCTCTGATGTTTGCTTACAAAGTGACTTCTGGCTTTGCTCCTTCTTATCTGCTCTCACTTCTGCAGATGTATGTGCACTCCAGAAACTTGCGTTCTGTGAATGAACGTCGCCTCGTGGTTCCATCCCAAAGAGGGAAGAAATCACTTTCGCGAACTCTCGCGTTCAATCTGCCCAGTTGGTGGAATGAACTCCCTAACTGCATCAGAACAGCAGAGTCACTCGCTGTCTTCAAGAAACGACTAAAAACTCAACTATTTAGTCTCCACTTCCCTTCCTAATCTGCAATTGCCTCTCTGAATATCACACTAACTGTACCAAAAAAAAAAAAATTACTAATACTTTCATTTTTAGACTTTACAGACCTGAAACTCGCCTACAGCACTTCTTCATTGTTGCTCTTATAGTTGTGTAAATTGCTTCCTTGTCCTCATTTATAAGTCGCTTTGGATAAAAGCGTCTGCTAAATGACTAAATGTAAATGTAAAAATGCAAAGTTCTGTCCTGAAACTCTATGGGAGTGCTCATTTTTAAATCCTTGTCCTTGCTCATATTTGTGTGCTGCTGTGCATCCCTGCATGTGTAATAAGCAGTGTTTATTTTCATTTTTCTTCCTCCACCCTGTGGCGTAGTGGAAAGGTACACCGGGCAAGCAATAGGTCAGGGTTGTTGATTTTGCCAGTTTTATTGAAAAGGAAACTATGCATTCATGTATACATATTCATAACCATGCTAAACCTCAGAGAGTTAGGTAGAAATGTGGGGTAAAGGCTGACTCACACATAAAACATGAGTTTGTTCAATATATCCAGCTCATAGAGGGTCTCTGTTTCAGATCCGTCCTGTAGGGGGAGTAGACCTGTGGAGAACAGAATTGTCAGATGTTAGAATCTAAATCCACTGTGGGATGATTCAAGTCAGTTGTACCTTGTTAAAGTAATTAGTCTTTATTTTAATAATCTAAGCACATGTTTTAAAGCGCATGGTGCTGGTGCTCTCAGGATGTCTGAATCTACTTTTGCTATTTTAAGGACAGGAAAAACAGTCTGTGCTCCGAGCGCATAGTCTAAAAGGGTTGTGCTCATTCTCTTAATGAGCTATGGGTGTGTTTTGGGTGTAGCATGCAGTTAAGAGTTGCTTAATACTAACTGCAGCTTTGGCATGCTGTCCCGAGAAAGAGCACTGCGCTTAGAGCTAATTGAGCCTAGGTCAGTTTAGCAGGCCCCGCCCATGTCCCGTCTGGCTATTCAGCATAAAAGGGGGTCTGAGATCAGGTCGGTCTCGAGAGCTCCCCTTCGTAAAGGAGAAAAAGGGGGAGATGGGGTGGGCGAAGATAAGGTAAGTAAGATGAAATGGGCTGTTTATTGTAGGCTTTGATTCGACTAATTGGTTTTTCAATGATTATAAATGAAAGACCAGCAGCGATCAATCATATCACCTGCTCCTAATTAGTTTATAAAACTTCACTTAAAGCAATCAGAGTTTCATCTCCCGTTCCCTTTGAGAGCAAGTTGCAGTTTTACAATGGCACATTCGCTAAAACCTGCGTGCTTTACTAGCAATATTTAATTAGCCAATGTCATTTGTCATTTTGGTAGGTGGGCTAATTTTGAAACATGCAATAGCTATCCATTACGACATGGAGGCATTTCATATTCATGTAGAAAATAAAAACATTTTACATTTTAATCCTTTAATTTTTCAAGTGTAAATATATTTGTGTGCTGCTGCGCATCCCTGTGTGTGTAATAAGCAACGCGTATGTGTAATTTGGACCTGCATATCACTAACGCTCACATGCAAGAGTTCACACTCAGCTGATGATTGATTATAAAAATAGTTTGGGCACCCAGGAGAGAGCCCTGAGCTCATAAGATCCTCGAGCCCGGGGCTCCCTCCCGTTGCAAGGCAAAGAGGAGAGTTTGAGCTCAGGTAGATGTGAAGAACTCCCCTGCTGCAGTAGCTAATAAACAGATAGTGATCGCTCTTAAGAGATAACTACTGACTAGGAGCATGTCTATGGTTCTGATTTGGATTAGTGAGTTAACTCAATTTGCATGTTTTTGTATGGTGAACCAGGGAACCCGGGGAAAACCCACATGAGCACGGGGAGAACGTGTAAACTCTGCACAGAACTGTCGGCTGGCTTGGTAAGGACTAGAACCAGTGACGTTGTTGCTGTGAGGCAACAGTGCTAACCACTGGGCCACCGTGCCACCCATCTAGGAAAGGAGGAGGAGTAGGGGTGGAAGGGGGGATTCTTCAAAATGAAGATGGCTGTCATTTGGAACTGAGGGTAGTTATAGTATCTTTGGAATCATCTGATTGGTCAATCATACATTGAATAATGCAGGACCAGCTGTGATCAATCATAAACACGTGATCCTCTCGAAATTAGTGTAGAAATAAACTTCACTTAAAAAGCAAAACATATTAACAAAACAAAAATAAATCTGCGCCATTGACTTGAGAGCAGCGTTTAGTAGGTCACTGGCGCGGTCTATTTTAGTTGCCTCAGAATAACAACATGTGCCTTAACACGCGTCTTTTTCAGACCAGCACATCCATGGGTACAAGTGCAAATACATTTGCTATGTAAATAACATGGAGCAGGAGTACAAAGCATACTTGAGCCCGACTGAAACTAGCAAAACGTACTTGTGTTATCTCTGGCGCCACATTGTACCGTATGCATGATACAGCCTATTGTGTGTGTGTATGTGTGTTGATTGAGACTTTAAACTCTGTGTTCGCATTGAGATTGGCTGTTGTTTTGATCTGTATTAAGACACTTGTTATATCTCTAAATTGCTGAAATACCAGCTACTTATTTTAGCCATTCATTAACTTGGCTATTATTGTAAATGAATTGATTTAGGGTTTGGAAGATTAGAGCATGTGCATAAGAGAGAGAGTGTGTGTGTGTGTGTGAGTGTTTAAGCACCTTGCCCCTCCTGGTCATTGTCCATGACTTCCGCCTGTGTGATCCACTCCATGTATCCCTTCAGATCCTCATCGAACTGCTGTCGCTCCCGTAGTATTTGATACTCTCCACTTCGAGAACTCTTCTCTCGCTCCTTGGTGAATTCTCTAAAGACACCGAGACGTATGAGATCATTCAAGCACAGTATCTGTCACGCAATACTGAGTTACTTACCCACACAAAACACCCAGAACCAGATTCAAGATGAAGAACGAGCCCAGGAGGATCAGAGTCACGAAATACAGCCAGGGCCACTCCATCCCAATCGCGTCATTCACCTACATGAGTCAAGAGTCGGCTGTTGAGTTCCTATTATAGTGATTCATATCAGAGATCTACAGCCTGAATTAGTACCCAATACTGTAGTACAGGAATGTGTCAGATTAGCTGAGGTCTACTTTATGCATCCAGGGTTCCCATCGGCCAAAATATCATGGAATCTTTAAAGGTCTATTCCAGACATTGAAAGTCAGGGAATGTTTTTTTATTTCTCCAAATGGTGTCCATGATTTTTGTCCAAAACCCAGAGCAATGGGCTTATATTTTCTTCCAGTGCCTGAAGAGTAATTAGCTATAGTTGAAAAATATGTATTTAATTTGAGTACATTGTAAGTAATTATAATTAAGTTACCTAAAAATGACAAGTAATCCCTTACTTTACTTTTTCAGTGGAAAAGTCATCTAATTATAGTAACTATTTACACTGAATATGTTTACACCCAATACTGCCTCTGTAATTACTCTGGTGTAAATCAGCCGTTCTAGGCTTGTACGGTATTGGAGAAGCAGGTTTAAGTATAGCAGAACCACAGCTCTACTGACCCAGTACAGAACGTCCGTCCAGCCCTGAGTGGTGATGCACTGGTAAACCGTGAGCATGGAGAAACCCAGATTGTCAAAGTGAGTGATGCCATTATTTGGTCCGGGCCAATCACCTCGGCATTCAGTTCCGTTCAGAGTGCATCGCCTGCCATTACCGGCCTGAGCACAGGGAGCTGCCTGAGCATCGTCCCCTGTGGCAATAATATCTGCGGCAGAACAGAGCAGAGAGTGTATAACTGCATTCATATTTACTGGAGGATTCTACTGTGAGTTCTTCAAATTAGAGATGTGCCGATATTCAGTCATGTCTTTAGCCGTGTCATGTCATGTCTTTTTATTCATTCATTCTAGTTATAAGCCGATATTCAATAATTCAAGTCATATGCCGATATTTATTCATGTCATATGCCGATATTTAATGATTCAAGTCATATACCGATATTTAATTATTGTAGTCATATGCCGATAGTTAATCATTCTAATCACATACCAATATTCATTCATGTCATATGCCGAAATTTCCTCTAATCATATAGCGATATTGAATCATGTCATATGCCGAAATTTCCTCTAATCATATAGCGATATTAAATCATGTCATATGCCGATATTTAATTCTTCAAGTTTATGACTACAATATTTAATCATTGTATTCATATGCCGATATTCAATCATTCGTGTCATATGCTGATATTTAATAATTCAAGTCATATACTGATATTCAATAATCTAGCCATTTCCCGATATTCATTCATGTCATATGCTGGTATTTAATGATTCAAGTCATATACCGATATTCAATCATTGTAGTCATATATCGATATACAATCATTGTAGTCATAAATCGATATACAATCATTGCAGTCATATGCCAATATTCAATCATTGTAATCACATACCGATATTCATTCATGTCATATGCCGATATTCAAACGTTCTAATCACATATCGATATTCATGTCGTATGCCGATTTTTAGTCATTCAAATCATATGCTAATATTCAATAACGCAAGTCATATGCCGATATTCAATAATCTAGTCATATGCCGATATTTAATCATGCTAATCACATACCGATATTCATTAATGTAATATGCCAAAATGTAATAATTTGTCATATGCCGATATTCAGTCATTCGGGTCATATGCTGATATTTAATAATTCAAGTCATATGCCGATATTCAATAATCTAGTCATATGTCGATATTCAAAAATTTGTCATATGCCAATATTCAATCGTTCTAGTAATATCCCGATATTTATTCATGTCATATGCTTGAATAATTTGTAAAAATTCGATAAAACTTCTAATATGCTGACATTAAAAAATTAAGTTATATGCCAATATTCAATAATTAAGTCATATGCCGATATTTAAAGTCATATCCCGATATTCAATTATTAGGTCATATAGTGATATTAAATAATTAAGTCATATGCCGATATTTAATATTTCAAGTCTTATGCTGATATTAAATAATTAAGTCATATGCCGATATTTAATATTTCAAGTCTTATGCTGATATTCAATAATTAAGTCATATGCCGATATTTATTATTTTAAGTCTTATGCTGATATTCAATAATTAAGTCATATGCCGATATTTAATATTTCAAGTCTTATGCTGATATTCAATAATTAAGTCATATGCCGATATTTAATATTTTAAGTCATATCGCGATATTCAATTATTAGGTCATATGCTGATATTAAATAATTAAGTCATATGCCGATATTTAATATTTCAAGTCTTATGCTGATATTCAATAATTAAGTCATATGCCGATATTCAATAATTAGGTCATATGACGATATTTTAGAATTAAGTCATATGCCGTTATTTAATATTTCAAGTCATATGCCGATATTCAATCATTCATCATATGCAGAAAAATTCAGTAATTCAATTCAAATGCAGATATTCTATAAATATATCGGTGATAATGAATATACACAATATTGATATCAGACATATACCAAAATTCAATAATTCAAGTCATATGCCGATATTCAATAATTCAAGTCATATGAATTAATCGCCACAAGAAAATGAGATATTGTCTAATATGCGAGTTCAAATTGTCTGCCATTTCTCACCTGTGCCGGTGTGGTAGCATGTTTTATGCATCTTGCATTTAAAAAGCTCCAGGCCGATGATAGCGTAGATGGTGACCATGAAGAAAACCAGCAGGGAGATGTGGAACAGAGGCAGCATGGACTTGAGGATGGAGCTCATCACCACCTGCAGGCCTGGAGAAGACATTACGCTTTAACCAGGTAATTAAAACTCTTATTACTGTCCTACTAATTTGCAATCTTGATTTTACGATAGATTAAAACTTCACAAATATCAATGTGTGTGATTTGAGTGGTAATGGAACCATTGGTGCGGATATGCAAATGAAGGTGGTGATGTCACTGACTGGGGACCCCGGAAACGAGGCGCAGGGGCCGCAGCACTCTGAACGCTCGCAGCGCCTTCATGTCGAATCCCCCCTTCTGCTCCACCGGCGCCTCCACACCGCTGATGCTGTTGATGAAGTCCACCACCACTGTGAACAGCCTGGGAAACACACACACACACACACACACACACACACACACACACACTTTTTTTACTTGGAGTTTTTGTCTTGTTTCTAGTGTTTGTGTGTGTGTGCATGTATGGATGTGTGTGTAATTATGGATCTATATGCATGTTTGTGTGTGTATGTATATGTATTTATGTAATGTGTATGCCTGTATATATGCGTGTGTGTACTTATGTAGTGTGTGTGTGTGTATGTGTGTGTATTTATGTAGTGTGTGTGTGTGTATTTATGTAGTGTGTGTGTGTGTGTGTTTGTATTTTTATATGTGCGTATATGTATGTGTGTGTGTGTGTGTGTATTTATGCAGTGTGTGTATGTGTCTGTTTGTGTTTGTGTGTGTTTATATGTGTGTAGTTTTGTAGTGTGTCTGAATGTGTGTATATATATATACATATACATACATATATATATATATATATATATATATATATATATATATATATATATATATGTATGTATATATATATATATATATATATATATATATATGTATGTGAGTGTTTTGTGTGTGTGTGTGTGTGTGTATATTTGTGTGTATTCATGTAGTGTGTGTATATTTGTGTGTGTGTGTGTGTGTGTTTGTATGTGTGTCTATATATGTGTGTACGTATATATTTGTATTGTATTAATGGAGTGTGTGTGTGAGAAAGAGAATGTGTGTGTGTGTGTGTGTGTGTTTACCCCATGGTCACGATGACGAAATCTAGAATATTCCAGCAGTTTCGTAAATAAGCATCAGCGTGAAAGAGGAAACCGTACGCCACGATCTTCAGGAAGCACTCCATCGTGAAGATGATCAGAAAAATGTACTCCAGACTCTCCTGTCAACACACGCACGCACACACACGCACACACACACACACACACACACACACACACACACAGTTGAGTGGCTCTGTCAGCAGGCTTCAGAACAGCGGTGTGTGTTGATGGATTGGCGGATGATTGTGGTCTTTGTAGCTGTGTTTGGGCTGTTGAGGATCTGTCTGCACACGTTACTCTACATTCTGACTCTGGACGTGTGTGTTGAGTTGCTGAAGAGCTCCACGCTTTCCTCCGGTTTCAGTCCAGACGCTCTGAAAACACACTCTGAGCATTTTTTATAGCCACTTTATCACTTTAACCGCCAACTTATCCAGCACGTTTCACGCAGCGGATGCCCTTCCAGCCGCAACCCATCTCTAGGAAACACCCACACACACTCCTTTACACTCATACACGACGGACAATTTAGCCTACCCAATTCCCCTATAGCGCATGTGTTTGGACTGTGGGGGAAACCAGAGCACCTGGAGGAAACCCACGCCAACACGGGGAGAACATGCAAACTCCACACAGAAACACCAACACCAGCCGAGGCTTGAACCAGCGACCTTCTTGCTGTGAGGTGACAGCACTACCTACTGCGCCACCGCTTTGCCTTGCGAAATGCATTGCGATATTTGATTTATCTACGATATAAATTGCGATTATTAGATTTTTCTTCTAAACACATTGCGATTATTAAATTTTTGCAAAATACATTGCGAGATTTTGAAATTTTTCAGCAAAATACATTGCAATATTTAATTTTTCTGCGAGATACATTGCGAAATTTCACTTACCTGCGATATACATTGTGATATTTGATTTTCTTTCAATATACATTGAGATTTTAGATTTTTCTGCTAAATAAATTGTGATATTGCGATATACATTGTGATATTTTATTTTTTGCAATATAAATTGCAATATTTAATTTTCCTTGTTTTTTGATTTTTCTGTGAAATACATTGTGATTATTTGATTTATCTGCAAAATACATTGCAATATTTGATTTTTCTGCGAAATACATTGCGATATTTGGTTTTTCTGCGATATACATTGTGATATTTGATTTTTCTGTAAAATACATTGCGATATTTGATTTTTCTGCGAAATACATTGCGATATTAGATTTTTCTGCGAAATACATTGCGATATTAGATTTTTCTGCGAAATACATTGCGATATTTGATTTTTCTGCAAAATACATTGCAATATTTGATTTTTCTGCGAAATACATTGCGAAATTTCACTTATCTGCGATATACATTGTGATATTTGATTTTCTTTCAATATACATTGAGATTTTAGATTTTTCTGCTAAATAAATTGTGATATTGCGATATACATTGTGATATTTTATTTTTTGCAATATAAATTGCAATATTTAATTTTCCTTGTTTTTTGATTTTTCTGTGAAATACATTGTGATTATTTGATTTATCTGCAAAATAGATTGCGATATTTGACTTTTCTGTGAAATACATTGCGATATTTGATTTTTCTGCGATATACATTGTAATATTCATTTTTCTGCTAAATACATTGCGATATTTGATTTTTCTGCGATATACATTGCGATATTGGATTTTTCTGCGATATACATTGCGATGTTTGATTTTTCTGCTAAATACATTGCAATATTTGATTTTTCTGCGATATACATTGCGATATTTGATTTTTCTGCTAAATACATTGCGATATTTGATTTTTCTGCGATATACATTGCGATATTTGATTTTTCTGTGATATACATTGTAATATTCATTTTTCTGCTATATACATTGCGATAATTTGATCTTTCTGCAATATGCATTGTAATAGTTAATTTTTAAATTACTTTTAAAATTTAATTTTGTGGCAAGTAGCTTTAGTTATCAAGATAAAGTACATAAATGTTGATTTCTACGATTAATAAATGCTTTACAATACTTTATTTTATAAAGTATATATAATACTTTATTCATACTTATTGTTTATATCTAACATTAGCTGGACCATTATTCTAAAGTTATACCCAAATAACTAATTATTTACCTCTAAATATTTTACGTTTTGTTTCTCGGATCAACGCACAGCTAAAGTAGTTCCGGCAGGTTTTGAGCATCACAGCATTATTTTCCACAGTATTTACTTTAATTTATTAATTTCAGCAATGGGAGAAAATGAAAAATACTTTGTGTTCAGGAGATCTACAATGCCACTAGATGGCACCATTAAAAATAAACAAAAATAAAAAAATAAACACTTTTAATATTTAAAAGTGATAGAATTATCCTGCATATTCATAGCAGATCCCTGATGTGTGCATCGTTTTGAATGCATGGATAGAACAATTGCTTTAACACAAAACAAAGCTAGCCACACTACAATGATGATCACCCAAATGCTATGATGTGGGCCTGATTAGGAAAGGATCAATCTGCTGTATCGCATTACGGAGCGCAGCATCCCTCAGATAACGCCGCAGTGATGAGCGAGAGTGCTTTAAACCCTGTCCGAGCACCACGTTTGAGTTTGTGGCTAATTTTAAAGCGTCCCAGCAGCACCTGCTTCTCTCAGTCACCTGGGTCAAGGTCACGCTCACTTACTAGGGAAGACCAGGCGTTGGGTGTCTGCCATTCTGCCTGTACACTTTAACTTAACACCATTTTTCAACATTGACTTTAACTGGTGCCTGGTTCAGTGTTAATCATCTAATCCTCTAAGCATAGAAACCCTGTTGAGGGTGGACACTATGTATTTAAAGAGGGGGGTGGGGGTGTATATGGAAATATTTTATTTAAATAAACGTTTTATATAGAAAGCTTTGCGATATCATATTTGTGCAAATACATTAGATTCGTCAGTGTTCTACAGAAGTGTTTTAAATGGCTAAAGTGCTATAATTTTAAAGGTGTTTTTAAAGTGTTCTCAATAATAAAAGGGTTACAAATACTAATTGTTCTAAAAATGATGTATTTTCCAAGTGTTCTTAATTCTAACGGCTCTATTCTAAATTCGAAAGGTGTTCTAAAAGTGTTCTAAAATTGAAAGGTGTTCTAAAAGTGTTCTAACTTCGAAAACTTCTATATTCGAAAAGTGTTCTAAATTTGAAACGTGTTTAAATTTCAAAAGTGCGCTAAATTCGAAAAAGTGTTCCAAATTCAAAAAGTGTTCTAAATTCGAAGGGTTCTAAATCCGAAAAGTGTTCTAAACTCGGAAATGTTCTAAATTCCAAGTGTTCTAAATTTGAAAAGTGCTCTAAATTCGAAAAAGTGTTCTAAATTCCGTGTTCTAAAATCAAAAAGTGTTCTAAATTCGAAAGGTGTTCTAAAAGTGTTCTAAATTCTATGTGTCCTAAGTGTTGTAAATTCTAAATGTTTTCTAAAAGTGTTCTAAATTCAAAAAGTGTTCTAAATTTGAAGTGTTCCAAAAGTTTTCTAAATTCAAAAAAGTTTTCTAGATTCAAAAGGTCTTTTAAATTCGAAGTGTTGTAAATTCGAAAGGTCTTCTAAATTCAATGTGTTCTAAATTCGAAAGTCTTCTAAAATTGTTCTAAATTCGAAAAGTGTTTTCAATTCGAAAAGTGTTTTAAATTTGAAAGGTGTTTTCAGTGTTGTTTCAGTGTATAAACGTTTTCTAAATGGGCTCTAAATCTTAAAATTCTTTGAGATTGTACAGGTACAGGTGTGTGTGTGTGTGTGTGTGTGTGTGTGTGTGTGTGTGTGTGTGTGTGTGTGTGTGTGTGTGCGTGTGCGTGTGTTAGGGAGTGTAGTTGGAGGTGGAATCTGTAGTGTTGACTTTTGAGGGACACTCACTAGGTTGCTGTTGGTGTTATTTGTGTCTTCCTCGGGCATGGGCATGAAAACGGCCAGCGCTACACAATTAGCAAAGATGGTGAGGAGGATGATGATCTCAAACGGTCTGAGAGGCATATTCAGGAAAGATAGAACAATGCAAAAATAAACACCAATGATGCTTTATTATTGTTTATATATATATATATATATTCATACAATATTTGTTCTTTCTGTCAAAATAATGTAATAGTGTCAAATGAGGGTTAGCACAAAAGTAATCTAAATGTAATCTACAAAAGATCACAAAAGTAATGTAAATGTAATCTACAAAAGTAATCTAAATGTAATCTATAACAGTGATAAAGTAATCTAAATGTAATCTACAAAAGTAATCTAAATGTAATCTATAACAGTGATAAAGTAATCTAAATGTAATCTACAAAAGTAATCTAAATGTAATCTATAACAGAGTGCTAAAATAATCTAAATGTAATCTGTAAAAGAGCACAAACGTAATCTAAATGCTATTTACAAATGAGTGCTAAAGGTAATCTAAATTTAATCTGCAAAAGAACACAAAAGTAATCTAAATGTAATCTACAAAACAGTACAAAAATGTAATCTAAATGTAATCCATGAAAGCCTGCAAAAGTAATATCAATATAAGCACAAAAGTAATATAAATGTAATCTACAAAAAATTGCGAAGGTAATCTAAAATGTAATCTACAAGTGAGCGCTAAAAGTAATCAAAATGTAATCTATGAAAGCGTGCAAAAGAAATCTAAATTTAATCTACAAAAGTAATTTAAATGTAATCTAACAGTACTCAGATTACAATACCATAAATATGTAATCTAGGATCTTCTATTGCTGTTACGAATGTTGTGATGTAATTAGTATCAGCAACTCATATAATCTTCCAGCTCTGCTTGTGTCACAGTGGTGTGTCAGTGTGTTGTTATGCGCGTGCTAACATTCTCTGAGCTTAGCATGTCTGTATTTAGTGAGCTGAAGGACAGAGCAGCTGTTCCTCATGCTGAAACACTGACATTTACACACACACACACACACACACACTCCACAGTCAATGAGCTCATTACAGTCTGTCGTCTCACAGGCGCTTTATTTCACTGTCTCCATATTTGGCACTCAGTTTTGTTATTCACTATGCAGTATAATATAATATGTGTTACTTACAATGCAGTTGAAGTCAGAATTATTCGCCCCCCCACCCCTGTATATTTTTTTCAGATTTTTTAATCTGTTCAACATCATTTGGAAAATATTTGAAATTATTTCACAAATAATTTGCCCTCCACTGTAATATACAGAAGTGAAATTAAAATAGTAAATTCAGTGCCTGTATTTAATATTGGACAAATTATTTCTATGACATTAAGGTTAAATTTCTAAAGTGTTTCGATTTTCAGATTTATACACGCATACACAGAAGTATACTGCCTTAAAAAGCAATGTGCAGTAACTACACAAACACCAACACAAAGAAAAATGCCTTTAAAATGTTTCTAACATCAGCAAGTCAAACTTATTGTGAGCGGTGTTGGGTGGAAAAAGTAACAAGGTAACTAATTACTTTAATTAATTTACCGTTCTGCTCATTTTTAGGTATTACTTTGAAATGTCAGGTAGTTTAATTATAGTACTCATCTTAAATATTGCACATAAATTCAACAGTTCTGTATAAATCAATTCAGAGAATTTAATTCAGGCCAAGGGGGGTTCCGGTGGTCTGAAAGACCCAGCCCTTCTGACAAAGTCCAGAATTTGGTCTCTTTATGAGCTCACTTGTGCCATGTTTGACAGGATGCCATTATAAATTGTGAAAATAACCATTAGAATAAGGCTTGAGGAAGAATATCCAATAAAATAACCCATGAAAGAAGACTTTTATTATCTAAATGGACAAATTCTGACTGGGGAGATGAGCTGGCCAGTTTGTTATTTGCCTATAGGCCACAGATTTTCATTTAAAACAAGTTTTAACAGATTCACAATTATTTTGTTTGTTTGTTTGTTTGTATTTTATGATGGATGGCAATAAATTAGCATTAAAAAAAAGTGTTTTTTATATTTCTAATATTGTAATCTCGATACATTCTATATATAAACTGGAATAACTTGGTTTAAATGCACATTTGTAAATAAACATTTTTGGGTAAAACTTTGTTTTGATGGTGCATTTGAGTATTAGTAGACTGTCTGCTGAATATCTGCTGATTCTGCTCCTTCAACAGACATTTAACTGACTATAAGAAACTGCAAGTACATGTCAACTTACAATAACTCTAACCCCAACCTAATAGTCTACTTATCATCTAATGAGAATGAGTTGGACCAAACGGACCATCAAAATAATGTGTGAACCATTTTTGTAAACAAAAAATAGTATGATAAGCACTTCTGATGAGCACAAGAAGTAATCTAAATGTTAAAGCTACAAAAGATCACAAAAGTAAATGTAATCTACAAAAGTAATCAAAATGTAATCTAAAACAGAGTGCTAAAAGTAATCTAAATGTAATCTATAACAGAGTGCTAAAAGTAATCTAAATGTAATCTATAACAGAGTGCTAAAAGTAATCTAAATGTAATCTATAACAGAGTGCTAAAAGTAATCTAAATGTAATCTATAAATGTAATCTATAACAGAGTGCTAAAAGTAATCTAAATGTAATCTATAACAGAGTGCTAAAAGTAATCTAAATGTAATCTATAACAAAAGTAATCTAAATGTAATCTATAACAGAGTGCTAAAAGTAATCTAAATGTAATCTGCAAAAGAACACAAACGTAATCTAAATTTAATCTACAACAGAGTGATAAAAGTAATCTAAATGTAATCTATAACAGTGTAACGATGGGGGTGGAGTGACGGATACAACAGAAGGTAAAATCCAATATGCAGGTTTATTCAGCGTCAGGCAAGCAGTGGTCAAATCAGGTACAAACAGGTATGTGCAGGCAAATCCAAAATCGTCGTAGTATAAACAGGCAACAGGTCACAAGGCAGGCGGCTAAATAGGATTACAGGAATACAAGGCTAAGGTCTAACACGGAGAGACAAGACAAGGAAACACGTTGTAAAGTCACACTAGGGTAAACAAGACTCGGCAACCAGGGTGAGTGAATGAGAGGTTTATGTATGGTATGTTATCAGTCTCTGACAGGGTTCAGCTGGTGAGTGCAATCAAGCAGATGAATGAGCATGGGTGTCTGGGAGCAGTGCATGTATGAAAATGTAGTCCTGGGAAATGCGGAAGTGTAGTCCTGGTGTTCGTGTAAGAACCAGCGATCTCTGGAAAGCGATCGCTGGTTGTGTGACAAACAGAGTGCTAAAAGTAATCTAAATGTAATCTGCAAAAGAAAACAAAAGTAATCTAAATGTAATCTATAACAGAGTGCTAAAAGTAATCTAAATGTAATCTGCAAAAGAAAACAAAAGTAATCTAAATGTAATCTGCAAAAGAAAACAAAAGTAATCTAAATGTAATCTGCAAAAGAACACAAAAGTAATCTAAATGTAATCTACATGTAACCTAACATGAGGGAAGTATTTGTGTTGCATCAGAAAGTGTGGTAATCATAACAATCTGACAAGCTGATCCAGCAAAATTGAGTGCTTAAAATGTCACTAAAATTCAGTATTTAAAGCTCGAATAACTGCAAATAGCTCCAGTTTTTGTGAAAAAGAACCAACCCTTTTTAATAGGCTGGCTACGAGTCTGAAATTAACTTTTTTTTATGTTATACACATATTTTTCTCAGAATAACTCAATTTTTTAACTTCAGAAGGTTACATTTATCAGGAGGATTGCGAGTGATTAGGACAGAAATGTTAATATAATGTAAACATTCAGAGAAGCAGAGCAATTGTGTCGATTTATACTGTGTGTATATATATATATGTCCAACATTTGCACATCTCAGAAACAATGAAATTAAAATGTGTCAGTATGTGGGTCAAGGATTTATTTTAAGTGTTATTTTTTAAGCTATAATCTAAAAAAAACACCCAAAAGAGTTTAGTTTCTCTTAAAGTCTGTATGCATCGAGATTCATATGGATTTAAAGTAAAATTAAGTCATTCATTCATTTTTTTTCAGCTTAGTTACTTTATTAATCAGGGGTCGCCACAGCGGAATGAACCGCCAACTTATCCAAGGTATGTGCTTACATAGCGGATGCCCTTCCAGTCGCAACCCAGCACTGGGAAACACCCATACACTCTCATTCACACACATACATTGTAATAAAGTTCCAGAATTTCACAACATGTAACTAATTTTTTTCACTGTAAACTCCACTCGAGTCACTTTACAGGGTTTAACTGTTGACATATTCAGAGTTTTGTTGTAATATTAAGGCTGGCAACATGATTACAACAAATTACTGTGAAAATAGCTATATCTTTTGCACGTTAGTTATAGGAATTTAAACACTATTCATATTTTATTCAACATAGAAATTCACACAGATTAACTTTTTATGCTGGCACAGGCACTTTTTAAAATATTTTGAAATATTTACAACATTATTGTTATCAGGGCTTGAGATTAACACCCGCCATCTCGCCAAATGCGGGTCGATTTCAGCAGTGGCGGGTAAGACAGACACTCACACTAGCCACTTTGGCTGGTTGAAAATAATTTTCCCAGATAATAATTCTTAAAAGCAATATGCATGCAAAGGAGATCTCAGAATTGAGAAGCATCACAACTAACAAAAATAACTGTGTTCGCGCGAGCAAAAGAAAGCAGGTGAATACCGAATGAGAGGATAACCAACAACCACCAACAACAAGAGGATAACACCGCTAACAGCTGAGGTGATGCGCGTGACTGTTTAAAATGCGTGCACGCTCCTGTTTCCTTGCGTGAAGCAACCGTAGAAACGCAACTGATGTGATCGGTTCTCTTTCAAATAGACTAGACAAAAAGTAATGCTCATGCACCCGCAGTCTCGCTGCTTTCAAGAGCTTGTGTCTTTTTGTAAGCAGCACGGGTTGCTTTCGCTTCAGCAATTCTTTGAACAGATTATTTACGGGTCTAACGTTAACCGTGTGTGTGATCGTCCTTTCATTATCACAGCGTATGTTTTTACCTGCTTTCTTTTGCGTTAATATGATTTAATTATCATTTTTTTTACAATAACATTGCTTTAATGCGAGATTAACTGCCCATTTGTGTTTAGTTAGCTGCTGATCTGGGAACTTTAGCAAGAACTGATTACTGTACATATGTTTTGTTAAAATAAAAGTATAATATACAGCTTTATTTTGCTTGCTTTGACACATTTAAAATGTGTGTCTAAGAAATAATGAATTGTTTATGTTTGGTATAAATTTGGTAAATCCTTCATTTTGAGCTCTGAAATTATGTGAAATAAAAACTGTAATACTGTGAAATCCTGACCCATCTGCTCATGATTATGATTATGAAGCGAGCTCATACATGACACACACAAAGTGAAATTAATCAGGAGGCATGTGGAGATAACGCGAAATCTAAATCAAGTAGTTTTAGCATGTCGAAGTCATATTTACACATATAAAATATATTTTCCCAACAATAAAATTGTGGCTAGTGAAAATGGCGAGTGGCTAGTAATGTTGGAAATCTACTAGCCACAGTGGCTGGTGATCAAAAAAGTGAATGTCAAGCCCTGATTGTTATTATGAAGCACCTCACAGTAATTTACTGTGAATTTACATGCAGTACCTTACTGTGAAAGTAATGCAATTAGCCGGTAATTTACTGTAAAATTATAGACTAATAATTTATAGTTTACACTACGGCCAATGTAGGTTATTCTATTCACCTGTAACCAGCGACCTTCTTGCTGTCAGGTGATCATGCTCCCCACTGCTCCCCCAGGAAGCCTGGTATTAAATCAAGCAATTAAATTACTTCTCAAGTAATTCAGTCACTTTTCAGAAAAAAATTATTTATAAAAGAAATCTAAATTTGATTGTGGCTATATTAGTGTTTCTAAAATAAAAAAACCCGATAGGCTCACAAAGCAGCTTTTAGGCTGGGTCAGTTCACACAAAAATTACAATTCTGTCATCATTTACACACACTTTACTTACACAGTTTCTTCTGTTTAATGCAAAATATTTTATGCGGAAGAATGCTGGAAACCTGTAACCGTTGGCTTTTATAATATTTATTCTTGTATTAATACTTATTAATATTTATTTATTATTTTTTACTATGCAGGTCAGTGGTTTTCATCTTTCTTCAAAGTATAAAGTCTTCTAACGTGTTTATCAGCAGCCGTAGAGAGAGTAAACAGCAAGTAAATATCCATATTGTGTGTGAACTGACTCTTTAACTCATGTTTGACCAAACATGTAGTTACCGCTCTTTGCCTTTAGGTGGCAACACTGCTAAGAAAGACTTTTTACTTTACATCGTACAGAATTTCAGTTAAATACTTAAATAACTACTCTCCAGCTAACATAGACTACATTTAGATCACTTTTGTAGATTACATTTAGATTACTTTTGCACTCTTTTGTAGATTACATTTGAATTTTGTAGATTACATTTTGATTACTTTTGTGCTCTTTTGTAGATTACATTTAGATTACATTTGGATTTTGTAGATTACATTTAGATTACTTTTGTGCTCTTTTGTAGATTATATTTAGATTAATTTTGTGCTCTTTTGTAGATTACATTTAGACTACTTTTGTGCTCTTTTGTAGATTACATTTAGATTACTTTTGTGCTCTTTTGTAGATTACATTTAGATTACTTTTGTGCTCTTTTGTAGATTATATTTAGATTACTTTTGAGATTACATTTAGATTACTTTTGTTCTTTTTTAGATTACATTTAGATTACTTTTGTGCTCTTTTGTAGATTACATTTAGATTACTTTTGTTCTTTTTAGATTACATTTAGATTACTTTTGTGCTCTTTTGTAGATTACATTTAGATTACTTTTGTGCTCTTTTGTAGATTATATTTAGATTACTTTTGAGATTACATTTAGATTACTTTTGTGTTCTTTTGTAGATTACATTTAGATTACTTTTGTGTTCTTTTGTAGATTACATTTAGATTACTTTTGTGCTCTTTTGTAGATTACATTTAGATTACTTTTTGGCTCTCCAGCTGCTTTTCTAAAGGATACTTCCACTCCACGATGTTGATGCAGGCCTTGCGAAATGGGTTTTTGAGTGTGAGGAACAGCAGTGAGCGCGCGGGACGAGGGTTCCCCCCGGTGGCCTGGAGCTTCTTCAGCTTTTCCCGCTGTTTCCTCTTCAGCGTCTCCTCATCCATGATGAAGGAGCTCATGGGAGCTTCGCCGTTTCCCTCCATGATCCGATCGGGAGGCGCAGGAATCCCGGAGATCAGGTACTTTGCTCAAAACTTTAGGAACAGTCTGTGCTTGCGCTCAGGACTCCAAAACAAATGTGTTTCCAGCATCTGCCCTTCTGAACGTGCTTCAAATTCTAATGATATGTGTCACGTATTGTATGACATGCAGTGAAATGCTCACTCGTGACCTTACAATAATAATAACAGTGACATAAATAATAGTCTAAATGTTAATACAATAGAACATATAAGCAAATATAAAGACTGTCGATACAGAGTGTTCCTCCTACTGTCTGTCTCTGCGCTCCTGTTGGCTTCGCACTGCAGCTGTTATGACTTCACCATAAATATAGACAATGTGTGTGTCGCTCAGTTCATGTGTGTGTGAGTGGGTGTGAATGAGACACAGAGATAAAGAGGCCGGACATTTACAATGTCATAACTTTGCAGTGTTCCCATTGGCCCCTTCTGTTTAGCCTGCAAACCAATCAGCTTGCGGATAAATCAGCTGTGATCTTTGGTTTCACGTTATTTATGAGTTTTCCTGAACGCCTCCATTGATTTTGGGAGTTTTCAATATTTGAACAGACTCAGATCTGTCAGGAATATGTCTGGGTTGTTATTGCCTTACCTAAAATTTACTTAAAATCCATACTATACTACGTAGAATCAGTGCATTAACGATGATGAGGATTTCTGTAGTACTATATTACATTACAGTAGTGTTTCCAGCAGCTGAACCCACATGTATGGCATCTACCTGTACAGTGTGTGCGTTCTGAGATGATGTTGTTTGTACTTAAAAACCCTTAAAATAAAATGTATTCGAATAATTATGTAATTTATTGATATTTAAACATCATATGATGGGTAAAATAAAGTCAAACATAAGATATTTGTTCAAACATCATGTCATGGGTAGATCATGAGCACAAATTGGACAAGCATCATTTAAAATAGACATTATTCAAAACAAAACACACCCATTATTGTGTAATATAATGTACGGTTTAATCGTGTTAAACTTAAAGTGTGTGTGATCACAGAGAGCGGGTGTTGATTTCAGGCTTTTTCTGGGCGTTGTGACCCCTGTGACCTCATGAAAAACACTGGGCAGATCCACATGCCTCATTCTGCTTCTTGCATAAGCTGCCATTCACTGAGCGTTTGTCTCATTTCTAATCCAAACACAGTTGAAATCAGAATTATTCACCTTCCTGTGATTTTCTTGGTCAGATATTTCCAAAATGATGTTGAACAGATTCAGGAGTTGTTCAAAGTATTTCCTCTAATATTTGTTCTTCTGGAGAAAGTCTCATTAGTTTTATTTTGACTTGAATAAAAGCAGTTTTTAAGCCATTTTAAGCTCAATATTATTCTCCCCTTCAGCAATATTAGTGTTGGATTGTCTCCAGAACAAACCACTGTTATACAATGACTTGCCTAATTACCCTAACTTTACCCTAATTACCTTAGTGAAGCCTTTACATGTCACTGTAAGCTGAACACTAGTGTCTTGAAGAATATCTAGTCTAATATTATGTGCTGTCATCATGGCAAAGAGAAAAGACAGCTATTAGAGATGAGTTATTAACACTATTATGTTTAGAAATGTGTTGAAATCTTCAGTCCATTAAATAGAAATTGGGGTAAGAAATATACAGGAGGGCGAATAAATCTGACTTATCTAAAAATTCTAAAATGAATAATCAAAAATAGTGTCTTGTTTACAGAAAGAATAAAATCCTCAAATACAGTACTTTAATTATCAGCATTATTATTTTAGGGTTTAAAAAGTCTTAAATTTCAAAATCTCTACCTAAGCCCTTAAAATTAACGGAATTATTGTGTTGCAGGTCTTAAATCATTTTAAACAAGTCTTAATTTTTCCTATGTGCATGTAAAAATGCCTTGAAAATATTTTAAAAGGTCTTCAGTTAGACTTTCAGAGAGCCTGTATATAATATAATTAAATATATTACTATTATTTTGATAAACGTAAAGGCTCAAGTTTTATTTGAAATTATTTTCAGCCACAATCTGACGTGTCGTCGTTAAAAATGCAACCAAACTTAAGAACATGCACCAAAAGTCTTGAAGATTGAAAAACGTTTAAAACGATCTTCATGGTTATGTTCAAAAAAGTGTGCGACATTTACAGTGTGAACTTCCTAAAAACCCCTCTAATGTGGATTTGTAGCATTACTTCAACATGTAAACAAACAAAAGGAAAAAACCCTCAAAAGAAAACATCTACTCCATACTTTTAGAGTACAACAATTTGTCTTGAAAAGGTCCTAAAGAGTCGGAAATTTGACTTGCAGAAAATCTGTATGTAATATAATACAATATATTATTATAATTTCATAAACGTAAAGACACTAATCACTAGTTTTATTGTAACTTATTTTCAGCTACAATCTGACAAGTGTCGTCTTTAAAAATAAAACTCACTTAAATACATGCACCAAAAGTCTTGAAGATTGAAGTTGATTTTGATGATTATGTTATATAAAAAAGTGTCTCCGACATTTGAATTGTCAACTTCCCACAGACTCCGATTCGGAAACTGAAAGCAGCGATATTTCCTCATTTTTTGCTCCTCATTTTTTGCTGGCGCTCTCCAACAGCTCCTGCAGGTATTTAATATATCGAATCGTGGCCCGCATTGTCTCCAGTTTACTCAGCTGTTTATTGCTGCTCCCGATGGGAAGGTGGTCGCGTAATTTGGCGTAGCCCAGGTTTACGCAATTGACCCACTGCCGCTCACGTTCATTCCTCTTCTGGATGAACGCTGGCTGAAATGGGCACTCGTAAACACCAGATACGTGGAAGATACAACAGTAGTGTCGCTCCACAACAATACGAGCCATCGTAAACGCTCCGCTCCAGGGTATAAAAACAATAGGAAAGAGCGTCTGATTGGGTCGCTGTTTGCTCTGTAGCCACCAGAGGGCGCACAATAACAGCTACTTCCAGCTAGTCGCTCCTGAACAGATGTGTCCATATCCGCACAATTTCCAGATCAAATAGTCCACTGTAAAAAGTGATTAGTTGACTGTAAAAAACCTAAATTGCCTTTATAATTGTTAAATAAACAAACTACATGCGTAAAAAAAGGTAAGTACTTGACTTTTTAAAAGTAAAACCAACTTGTCGGTTTTAAGGCAACGGGTTTACTAACACATTAAAGTTGATATTCATGATTGTGTTTAAAAAAAGTGTGTCGGACATTTGAATCGTTAACTTCCCACAGACTCCTCCGATTCGGAAACTGAAACCGGCGACATTTCTTCACTCTTCGCTCCTCTTCCGGCGCTCTCCACCAGCTCTTGCAGGTATTTAATATATCGAATCGCGGCCCGAAGCGTCTCCACTTTACTCAGCCGTTTATCGGCGCTCCCGTTGGGAAGGTGATCGCGTAATTTGGCGTACCCCAGATTTACGCACTTGACTCGCTGCCGTTCACGCTCGTTCCTCTTCTGGATGAACGCCGGCTCAAACGGGCACTCGTAAACACCAAAACTGCCGTGAAACGGTGGAAGATATGACAGCAACGATGCTCCACTACAATACGAGCCATCGTAAACGCTCCGCTCCATGTGCGTCGGTTATAAAAACAATGGGAGAGAGCGTCTGATTGCGTCGTCGTTTGCTCTGTAGCCACCAGAGGGCGCACAATAACGGCTACTTCCAGCCAGTCGCTCCTGAACAGATGTGTCCATATCCGCACAATTTCCAGATCAAATCGTCCACTGTAAAAAGTGATTAGTTGACTTTACGTTTTTACTAAAAAGAGTTAATTCGTTGCCTTATGATTATTATCAAGTAAAAAAAACTCTGTGCGTAAATTTTAAAAGTTAAGTCAATGGGCTTTTAAAACTAAATAAACTTGCTGCTTTTAAGGCAACGGCTTTACTCGGTTTATTTAAAGTAAAGTAACTAATCGCTTTTTCACAGTGTCGTGTCGTTTGGTTCGTAGACAGAAAGCCACGCCCCCTTTGTTCAGGAAGTTGTGCTAATGCTCCAGGATTTCCTGCGGTGAGGAAGCATCGTCGTCTTCAGTGATAAACGCCTCCTGTTTTCTCTTTGATAGCCTGTGAGGGATTTTGAGAGAGCCAGACGTTAAAACTTCAAACACGCTCCAGATTAGGATAATCAGCGTTTAGGCTGAGCTTCAAACACAAGGATAAACCCGCGGACGCTCCTCGATATTAACACGGATTTAGCATAAAACAGAGCTGAAGATGGCACCATCACTATCTGTTCTCAAATCTCTTTAAAAACCGACCTGTTCAGTGTGGCCTATTAATCTTACACTGATAGTTCTGTCGATGGCTTTGTTTCTGATTATATATGTGTTGTTTGTGTTGTTTTTATGGTTTTCTCTAGATTTTCACTGAATATTACTCTGTCTTTAGCACTTCGGTCAGTCGTGTGGCTGTTTTGAAATGTGCTCTATAAGTAAATCAACTTGAACTGAAAGCAGTTGAGGGTCAACCAGCTGTAAACATCACCTCAAAGCTGAAGAAATCCGTTTTCGACTGGTGTTTGGTTTCATTCTTTCATTTTCAGGTTGCTGGTTTGAGCCTCGGCTGGGTCAGTTGGTGTTTCTGTGTGGAGTTTGCATGTTCTCCCCGTGTTGGCGTTGGTTTCCTCTGGGTGCTCCGGTTTCCCTCACAGTCCAAACACATGCGCTATAGGGGAACTGATCAACTAAACTGGCTGTAGTGTATGAGTGTGTATGGGTGTTTCCCAGTACTGGGTTGCAGCTGGAAAGGTATCCACTGTGTAAAACATGTGCTGGAATAGTTGGCGGTTCATTTTGCTGTGGCAACCCCTGATCAATAAAGGGACTAAGCCGAAGGAAAATGAATGAATGTTATGGTGATCCAACAGGAGATGTGGATGTACATTGGTACATTG